>NW_024424119.1:7903476-8070330 GCF_017311325.1 Ursus maritimus
AGGAATCTGTGAAATAACTCCTAACATGGACAGATTTTTTTTTTTTTTAATACATAACTTAAGAGGCTGGAGAGTTTTAACTCAAGTCCAGCCTCTGGACAAGGAATATTCTTGTTTACTTTAAAAATGGAAACAACATACAGTTCCATTATAATTGTTAAAAAGTTAGCTTTACAAACATGGGAATTTTAATTTAAAAAAAAATTCTTAACAAAACTATACAGTGTACAAATTACTGTCTACAAGGTAGGCGGTTCGTGAAGATCTCTCGCTCTTCTCGCTACTTCGCAGCTTCACAGATTGATTCACATCATTTTTTTTTTTAATGGAGCTGCCCACCCGAACATTACCCCATCACTATATTGCTATAATTAAGATTTTTGCCATGTCTTTATGTACAGTCTCCTTCACTGCCTTTTATTTATTTATTTATTATTTATTTATTTATTTATTTTCCCTTAGACAAGCCTCCAACGCTCATGTCCCTCCAGAGGACACTTCAGAGGCACTGGGAGTGGTGGGCCGCAAAGCCACGCAACGAGAAAGCGGGACAGCGCCGCGGAACGCACAGGGGGGCGGGAGACACCACCCCCTCCGGATGCCCTTGGGTGACCTTCGCCATCCTGGAGCTCTGCAGTTCTGGGGAAGGGAGGCGCGTGCAAGATCTGCAAGAGTGGGGCCCTCAGTCAGAAGATAGACTTCCTGGTCAAAGAGGAGGAGGCCGAAAAGTGGATTTGAGATTTTCTATAGATAGTAGTATCTTTAATAGTTTTCTCACGAAAGGAAAGGAGAAAAAAAAAATGGATTAAAAAAAAACAAAAACCAAAAACCAAAAAGCAACACTTGAACTAGGCCTTTGTATTCAAGAGGCAGGCAGGAGTACCCACAGTGTGTAACTTGACTTAGCTAGAACTGCTCATTTTCTGGCAAAAAGAAAAAAAAAGAGAGAGAGAGCGAGTCTGCCCTTAAAAAATACTGCGCGTCCTGTGAGGTTCGATATGTTCACCTGCTAGGTCAGAGATATGTGAAGAGCTTGGCTGAGATGAGCTGTTTTGTATCAGGGCAAGTATCACAGAAATGATGGGACTTACTCTCCGCCTTGCGTGGCGAGGATCCGGCCGTGCCAGTCAGCATGTGGGCTCTCGAGTGAATGGGCTAGTCAGATACAATTCTAGACCCATAAGCATTGTTCTAAAGTATTCATTATTAAATCATATGCTGTGAGAACAATGGACAGTTTATTTTATTAGGCCATGGCCTGGGGGAAGGGGGTCAGGGGGCTCCTCAAGACAGCCCTCCATGTGTCACTAATTCTGAAAGATTTTCCTTCCAGTAATAAATTCCCTCAATGGGACTGGGGGGTGGGGGGGAGGGGTGTGAGAGCAAAATAAAACCGGCCTCCATTCACCCACTAGCCCTCAGGGGAAACTAAATCAAATATATATTTGAGGCACCATCCCTTAAAAAAATCCCATCAGCATCTAATGGGCTTAATTCGTCCACAGGAACATTAATTTCTGAAAATTCTACATTTCCCTTCTGCTCGGGTTCTCCATTTAAAAGGGCAGGTAAAATGAAAACGTAACAAGATTTATGAATATTTTTTTGTTCCTTAAAAAATTGAACTTTGATTTTAATCTAGAAGTCCAAATACATTTAACATAGCAACCCTCCGTTCAATCCTCTGGATGTATTTAAAAACAAAAAACAAAAACCCAAGTGCACTGCCATCCATCTGAAGTCGTGAGTCACCGGTAAATCATCCACTACCATCAAAGAAACGAAGAAATGGGGAAGAGAAGTGGTGGAGAAAGAGTGTGGGAGCAATCCCTTCAGCTGGGACGATGGGTTTTGTAGGAGAAAATAGACTCACGGGTTAAACCCCCAAAGTGTGAAACCTCCGCTATGTGGATTCTTCCACCAATATTTTTGCCAAATATGAGACAGGCTCACTCTCCACTGTGGATCCGGAACTTTCCAGTAAAACTACCACCACCACCACCACCACCAAAAAAAAAAAAAAAAAAAAAGATAAGACAATTTGTTTTAAGCCAAGTCTGCCTCCAGGAGAATTTGTTGTGTTTGCTTGTTCTTACTATTTTTGTTGTGACGAAAACCAGAAATGAGTTCAGCTTGCACCCCAGGTGGGAAGTTAGAGAAGGGGGAACCTGTGTAAGGTGAAGTGTGTCACAGTAGACAGAACAGTCGCTTTGCAGCCCAGGCCCATCTCAGGGTGCACTGCTTCACAGCTACACTGGAAAGTGTTAAAAATCCTCCCACCCACCCCAGAATATATATATATGTATATTAAAAAAAATCCCCTGTCCATCTCTCAGTACACAAAGGACCTCATCACACTGCAAAAATAGCAGTACCCACTTTGGTCAATTAAAACAAACAAACAAAAAAAAGCATACATTATTTTTTTTTTAAATCTGTGTACTTACCTATAATAACCAATACAGCTAAAAGCACTACCTACATAGGCAAAACTTGGTATTGCATAATTCGTATAAATTTGAAACCCCTCCCCCCCAAATATTAATTGGAAGATGAAAAACATGAAAGGTTAATAGAAAAAACACCAAAATACTGAAAATATTGCTGGTCGATTACAATTTTTAAGCGGCAACTATACACAGCCATGATATGCTTTATAAATGTGAGATAAAGGTATAACTGTCTAAAAAATCCATGATGTCACACATTTTTCTTCGTCTGGAGTACAAAATATTTTGTCATAAAAATGGTAAAGATTTAAAATGATAATAAATGCAGCAAAACAAGTGTAGTGATGTCACTTTTTTGTTTTTTTTTGTTTTTTTTTTTGTTTTTAGATTTCAAGGCAAGGCACGTAATGTGGACATTATATCTTCGTGCAAATTAGGATTACTGGAAAGAGTAATTTAATTAAAATTTTAAGAGACATAGAGGCAAAATGTGTCTGCCCATGCACACTACAGACCTGTCAATACAAGAAATTTGTTGAACAAGGCTAATGTCTGAAAGCACCATGCAAGTGTCCAGCACCCTCATTGCATGTTTTCTCAAGAGTGCGTTTTTATATCCTACACCCTGGCGTTCCCAGTTTGTAAACTGTAAGCTTTACCCTTGTGACACGGATTTGCCTGCCTCTTTGTCTCTGTAATGCAGATTTGATAGAACCTTTTGTACGTACACCCTATGGGTTCTTGATGCAACCAGTAATTTTAAATAAATAAATCCTACCTCCAAGGAGGCTGCAGCTAAACCAACATAAGTGCTGTGTTTTCATTAATTTTTTTTTTCTCAAGCACATGATTTGTCTTGATTTAATGCCTTTTTAATGCCCTCAAAAACTGAGGGGAAAATAAATTCGTTCAAAATTATTTTAAATTCTTTTTAATCCCCTCAATTTAGAGTCCAAGGGCTGAAGGACTTATAATCATGATTCCCCTTTAGATATAAATTTATAAATTGCACTTGCCTCTGTTAAGTGTTTCTTTTGTGGGGAAAATATTATATTAATTTTTACTGTTGCATGCAGAGATAACACTTCACCTACATAGAGGCATTTCTTCCATAGAGCCTTTGTGTTCAAACTGTTTTTTTTTTCCTTTTTTCTTTTTTTCTTTTTTTTTCTTTTCTTTTCTTTTTTTTTTTTTTTTTTTTTTAAGGTTTCAAACTGGGTTACACACTGGAAAAGGCTGGGTTAAGGGCCAAAATTTAATAAATCTGTACTGATAACTAAAGGCTACAGAGATTTTATATATATATTTTTTAACTTTTAGAAATCAGAGTGCTTAGAAAATGGCTGGCTCATGGCTCGGTCAGCCAGCTTCTCTGACGCTGCCTCCTAGCCTTTGTTGGTGAGATAACCAGGAATAGTGATTCCATGCGTAAACAACAAGAAGACTAAACCGATAAAACTAGCTTATCATGCAAATATTAAGGCATCTAGAAAGTCAGTTAAAATATATTGTCATAGAGACAGAACATCTATTTCCCAGCGGACTTCATGTAACAAAGGCTACGTTGCAGGGGCTGCGATCTACCATCAGCGAAATATCATCGACCCTTTTTATGTCATTACAGTTTCAACCTTAAGGGAATTAGTGATTGTAAGTGCTGCAATTGCTGGTCTATATATCTTCTTTCTTCAGTTGCTTTCCTTTCTCCCTTTTTGTTTTGTTTTGTTTTGTCCAGTCTTCCTCTTTTCCTTTTTTTTTTTTTCTAATTTCTTAAACTACTGCTGTGTTTCATTTTCCCTCAGTTGCTCGTTTCTGCTTGAAGGAAAGGTTCTCCGATTATGTTCAGACCGTAATTTTGGACATTTGCCGGTAGGATGGGTGTCCTATTTGATACTTGGAAAGGAACCAAGCTAGCCCAGGTACCAGGACTGTTGACAGGAGAGTAGCAGGAGGGAGGGAAGAGAAAAAGAAGAAACACAACGTTAACATCTACAACGATATTAGAGATATAAATTCCATAGGCATCAAATTACTACTATAACTTTTTTCCATATTACAGTTTCATAAGAGATTAGTGTGCTAAATTATAAGTCTTAGAGGTACATACGCTGCATGGTCTATTTCTTTCATGAAGGTAAGGCTAATGGTGAGGCAGGAGAAATTCAGGTCGGGCTTACACACAACTGTTGAACTCTGCGTGTATTCCTAAAATATCTGATCTACTTCGATGAGGAAAAAAAAGAAAGAAAGAAAGAAAGAAAGAAAGAAAGAAAGAAAGAAAGAAAGAAAGAAAGAAAGAAAGAAAGAAAAAGAAAAAGAAAAAGAAAACAGCAAATCCACAATGGTTTGCCAGTTATACTCGGATCTTGCTTTGCTTTCAATTCATAAGCGATTCAGTGATAAGATGGGTTTCAAAGTTTCACCTGCTTATCGATTGAATACAACTGAAAGCTGTCATGAAAGATTTTCCTTTTTCCTCAATGATAAGAAAAAAATACATTTTTGTCACTTGAAATGCTGGCACCGGGGGCCTGGGCACTCCCTGTCCCCACTATCAATTAGGAATGTTAGCACATCCAAGCTGTTCCGAGTTTGGAGAGCTGGGGGAGCTGGGATCTGGTGGGAGGGGCGCTGGAGGAAGCAAGCACACCAGGTTCTTGTCCCCCTCCAACCAACTCTCCTTCCACCTATGTGGGATTTGGGGCTGTTTAAAAAAACTTGAGGAACAGTTCTCTCATTGCTACTGGCGTAAGCGCTCATTAAACAAGGTGTCATCTGGAGGAAAAGAACCTGAGATCTGCAGATCACAAAACAACACCGCACACCATACATTTTGGGGGGATACCTCATCAGACCATGGCTGGTTTCAACACTCCACTAAGAATGTACGTCAGCTAATTCATAGCTGCATAAATCATCACGAACCAAGAAAACACCAAGCTGGTAATTCCACAGCCCATTTTGTCAATGCCTGACTTGGAGACATCGTGTCAATGTTTTAAATTTAATGTAGTATCCTTTGCTTTTGAAACCATGAGGTGAGATGGATACTATTATTGTAGATATCCACTTAGACACTCTCATTTTTTTCATACATGAAGACCAAAGGTACAAAAAACCTTTATGGGATATTAACTTGAAGGAAAAATTTTGTAAAAAAAAAAAAAAAAAAAAAGCTTGGATTAGAAAAAGAAGCTGATATATATATATATTTTATATATATATATATATCAAGATATATATATATCTCATTCTTTTACTCTGGTGATATCTCTACACAAAATATGTCCCATTAGTACATGTCTAAGTGCATATTTCTGAGTCGATACTTCAACAGAAAAATGTCACGCTGGAAGGATTTTATGATTCGATCATGAGCTCCATGATAGCAAAGTCCATCTCTCTTTTCGTTCTCCATTTGATATAATACCAGCACAGGGTGGATGTTCAATAAATTTTTGGATAAACAAACAAATCACTTAACTGTTCCCAGTCCCACCCAATCTGTATTGCTTGGGACAACTGCATTCTTTGCGGTCGTCCCCTGCTCATTTTTAAAAAGTGGGGTTCCTAACCATCACGTATTTGCATGAATACATTGTGATTTGGCCCCCTATAAAAGGAAGGCAAGGCTAATGGTGAGGCAGGAGCTTAAAATTAGAGACGTTTGGTATTAACCAAAATTAACGACTGAGGAATAATCGAGTAAGAGTTCGAGCGAGGAATAATCCAAACTAAAAAAGATATGTCCTCGTTATCTGTTGAAAAGTCATAATTCTCAAGAATTAGAATAGTTGTTACTGAAACCTTTTCCAAGAGACTTAATTATTTTCACATATTTCTCTCTTCCCACACACATCTTCCATTTCTGTGCTTTGCGTGATTGATTGGGAGAGAATGTTACATGATCCATCATGAAAGCTATTTTCCCCCTCAACCGTACTTTCACTGCACTTGGTTATGCAGTACTGTGAGAGTATTTATTACTTCATAGCTATAGTCACCTGTACCTATGATTGTCTTACCGACTGAAAGGTAAGCTGCATAAAGAAAATGACTATCTTGTCAATCCCTGTAGAGCCTGGCTATTGCTAATGCTAATTACTTCTTAGCAAATAAAATAAATTACAGAAACAGATCTCCATTATTTTTAACCCGAAATGGGAAGCATGTATGAAAAACAAAAAGACTAGCTCAGATTGACGATCCTTGACGGTGAAAGACAGTGTCAACAACAAGCAAATCCCTTTGCAAAAGCGAGTCCCAAATTCAATGGGCTCTGGAAAGTCAATCAGAGATTGCATACTTTAGGAAAATCAAGTATATTTTGATGATTGAAAATAGATGGAGTCCTTAAATGGAGAAGTCTAACTGATGGCAGAAAAGACAAGAATTCGGGGTTTATTTTGCAACAGCTTTCTTACGTGGTTCTAAAAAGAGACATGTATTATTCTTTGGAAAATGCTCAATAAAAACAAATTGATTCTAGTGACTAACAGGACTCTTGCTGCAGATATCTAACAAATTCAATTTGGATGTTTACTTAAACTTTTCAAACCTCCCATCCTACATTATGACCATGTCAAAATGGCAGTGTGCAATATATTTGTCAATACTGTTTATGAACCTTTGGGGGGAAATAAATCTCAAACATTAACACTATGCAGACCTCATATATGAGTTTTACAAGTCTCTTATTGCCAATTTATAGGTTAGGTTCAGAACTATACGGCACAGACATTTCTTAGAGCTTTTTGGTAGTCTCAATGAAAAAATCTGATAAAACAAATTCGAAGATTATGATAACAATGTAAAAAAGAGTTTAATCAAACAAAATAACCTAGATCATTTCATCTCAAAAAGTGAATGCCTCAAATTGCATAGTTTTTCAGGCAACCGTGCTTTTTGCGTATCTAACTCCCTCCATATAAATCAATGCCGGTGATCACCAGTATGGGTAAAATAAACACACATATTCATATTTATCTCCACATACAAAACTAGTTATATGTGAAGTGTTTAATAGCCTTAATTCATAATCGAATGAGAATTATCTTATGTCCAATTCAATGATCTGTGCCTCTACGTATTATGAGATGTGCGAACCTAATGGAAAGACCTCAAAATATTCAAGGTCAAGTTAAGCTACTTCGACAACAGATCTTCACGCACGCACAGACTTTGCTTTCATCCCATTCTCCATTACCAAATCACCTTTTCTTTAGGCAAACAGAAGATAAGCACGACTAAAAGTTGAAAGCACATCTTTAGAAAATATATATAGGCCATACCATTAAAAAAGGAAAAGAATATAAAGTACTTTAAAAAATGAGGCATGAAAAAAGCAGAAAAGAGATTTTGACTATACCTTCACACAAAGCAGAATTCACCCTAATGACTTCTACTCTATGTATATAATGAGATATTTCCTTATACACAGAACAGATACAAGTTCAATCAAAATTCTAAAAAAAATGTCTGATATCATAGATACTATTTTCACATTATTTTCACCAAATGCACGATGTGGCTGCCCCAAATGGGAAGAAGCAAAGAAACAAATTATTTTGACCTTAAGATGCATTAATGGGAGGTGACGGCCCATTTTACCCTGATCAGACTATTTCTGAAGCACTATGCTGCTTCTAGGCATCAGTCTTCAAGAGCAACAAACTCTATGACATTTCTTTGATGAAGAAACTCACCAAATTATGTCATTTGAGGAACAGCTGAAGGGAGACAGGGAAGACACAACAGTTGAGTTGGAAAGAAATGTAGACTTGCTCTGTATAGTTCAGGTGGAAAGAATTAGCATAAAGGGAGAAACCTCCAGAAAAAAACCATGCTGAGGCCCTACTATGAGCAAGATACCATTCTGAGTGTTTTACATTTGCTATCTCACTTGATTTTCTCAATGAACTCTTGAAATTGTCATTATCCCCATTTCACAGATGAGAAAACTGAGAGGTTTAAACTTGCCCCAAGTACCCACCTAGACCTCACATATGAATCAGTTCTGATTCCTATGGCCATTTAACTATATTATACTGCTTCCCTGGAAGGTCAGACATCAACCTTAGATTCGAAAGAACTTTTGAACAGAGTTCCCGAAGGCAATATTTGCTTCAGGTCACAGTGGACGTCCCATGCCCCACAGAGCTGGATCATAACCTAAATAATGGTGTGGGAGACTTGTGCACAGAATATGTCGTTGGTCTGGGTGATCATGCAACTCTGAAATTCAATATATATCCTCTGAAAACAAATCTAGTTGAAGTTGTATTAGAGTGAGCTTATGGTGAGGATTACAGGGTAAAAAGATACCCACTTCTTCCTTTTAAAAATGATACACTATTTATATATTTCATATCCTTGGATAAACTGGATAAAGCAGTTGGTCTTTGTATCTACACGCAGTAAATAGACTCTATATCATTCAATGAAAGAAAGAGGGAAAATTGCCCTGGGCAAGTCAACATGTGCTTTCTATATGCAAGACTGTGTCTTCTAGGCCAGAAGGATTGGGCCCTTGGCTTTTACCTCAGTAACCACCCAAGAACCATGGAGTGCCAAATGAACATATGGAGTAATTAGTTGAGTAAGGAATCAAAGTCAAAGGCTTCACTTCAACGTCTTGAAATAAGAGCTATTTGAAGAATGGCGAAATTCAGTTATTACTAGTCTGCGTTTATCTGATAATGCGTTGGGTCACCCATTTGTCAAGCATTTTATAAAATGTGAAAGTATCCAGCTCACTAATACTTTTTAGGGGAGTAGTAATATTGCCCATACTGATTTAATCATAAGACTACCACATTTGCCTCAAAGATAGTATGTACTCTTTCAAGAAGCTCAACAAAAATATAATAGGAATGAAGCACAAAGAATTTTATATATTCAGGAATACCTCAGCTCTGCTCGGCGCTACATTACTTACAGATAGCAATAAAAATAAGCGATGGCCTAGAAGGCACGGAAAATAACTAAAATAAAGACCTTAACTGAAAAGAAGGATTTACCTTTCATTCCTTTGCACCTGTTTTAAATATTCCCAAGAAGAAAAGTTTTTTACTTCCTTAGCTGAATACTCCTAATTTTATTGCTATTATAATTAACACACGGGTATTAGTATCTTTCCCAAAATGCACAATAAACAATTTCCCCTATTAATAGCTAAAATCTACCTGGAAAAACCGATCAAGGGCAGGTTAATTAAGTATTAATTAAGCCATGCTGTCCTGGATCCTGGATTGTGTATGTATGCATTTGGACTGGCTGCTTACTTCGACATAATGCAAATGATATAGATGGCGTCTTGGGAAAACATGCTGGCTCAGTCAAAGGAATATATGGGTGGTATTTAAGTACCTATACGTTTAAGAACTATTATATGTTGGGGGCACCTGGCTGGCTCCGTGGGTAGAGTATGGGACTCCCTATGTGGAGTGTAGAGCTTACTTAAAAAAAAAAAAAAAAAGTTGTGAGAATTATTATGGTATCATGTAATAAGAATATATTTAAGAATTCATTAATGTATTAGAATCAAAAAATGGCATGTAATAGATACACTCGTCGCTAGTACTCACATGGTGCGCATTATTTCCCAGGTACTGTTCTATGAATTTTCCGTCCTCATAGTGAATCTATGAGAAAAGTACCAGTTTTATTCTGATTTTACAGATGGCGGAACGGGAGCTAGGAAGTTAAGTGCCTTGCCCAAGTCATGCTGCTATTAAGTCACAGAGGGCAGGATGTGAACTCCAGCAGTGTGGTTCTAGAATCTACATTTTTACCCACCACACTTTACCTCATCTCCCTCTTTCGTGAAACACACTTTACTTTTATCACTGGACAAGAATTTATATTATCCTTAAATTATAGAAGAGATTCTATGAATTAAGGTCCATGTCCTTTAGACACCCTGAGACTCCCAGAGAAGTGTAACTCTTGAGTCCAAATTTCAACACAAGTAACTGTATTTTATTTATCCAATTCCAGATTCTTTTCAGCTGAATACAATATTTGCCTTTGTTTATGTATGTACAGATGTGGCCGGTATGGCAATAACTTGCTTATTGCGTTCTCCTTCAGATGAGGCTACACTAGTATGGAAATATACAAAGTGCTTTACACAGGTCTTGGATTTCTTCGATGTATTTCCCCCATTTTTAAGGATCATTATTGCTATCTGAATGATCCTATTTGCATGCAAGATGATTTCTAATGATTATTACTATTTGTAATAATCTGTATCGGAAAGCTCCCTGGCCAGCTCTTACCTGAACTGCAAAGTACTCTTGTGGGCTCTCTGGGAAACACCAAATATCATAAACTGCAGGTGGCTCGTGGAATTATTCTAACTGCAAGCAATAGCACTTCATAGTAATGAAAAAGAAACGTATTTGTTTCTTAACTAAGTAGGTAAATAGCCTTCTTTATTGCTACTCCATGGGGACCAACGATTTTGGAAATACCATATCAAAACAGTAGGCCATCAAAGCTCATTAATTTATATTCAATTGTTTCAGATGTGTTTTGTTATTGGAGCATGCTGGATTGAATGTTAACTTTACCATGTGTGAGTATTAGCACTCTCTAAGTAAAATAATGACTTCTGCCAACGAAATATGTTATCTAGTGAAGAGCACAGGGCAAGAAGAGCCCTTATGTTTGGACCACTGCAGCTAACGATAAAATGTGCTCATTATAATTACTGTACTCTTTAAGTAAAAAGCTCTTGCAAAATCCTAGAAGACGCTTCAACAAGGCAATCTATATACTTAAAAGTAACAAGAATGTATTTCCTTAAAATGTTTAGACATAAGAAAAATACAATTCCCCTAAATAGGCCAAGTGAAGTAGATTTTTTTTAATTATGCTTGATATTTTTCATGTTTTAGAACTGAAAATGAAAGATAGAGAATTACTACAAAGATGGCTACTTGTAAGTAAATTACAGTACACACATGCATACATATGTAACGACTTACGTAGCTGTGGGAGGTTTCAGCCAATTAAAAAATATAGCATCATCAGGCTCCCAGTACTTATTTGATCTCCTCCCACAGACTGTACCACAGCAGAGAACCCTACATGTGGGTTTCCATCCTTTCTCTAGTCTGTATTCCTCTCTATCCCTGGGTTCCTTTCAATGCTATTGTTACAAGTGCTACTGCTCCCCTTATTAGCATATGTGAGTCTTCCACAGCAGACAAAATTCTCTACAAAAATAGTGCTCCCAAATAGTGCCTTTCACTAGAGAAAATCACCCAAGGCGTACGAAATTAAAAAGAAATGTAAGTTTTATGCAAAAGCAAAAAGCGATTCTTTCCCAAGTGATTTTCATTTAAAAGCAAAAATCAGCGTTCATTTGTACGATTTCACCTCTAAGTAACAGAACTTACTTGTATCGGAATTCCGAATCGTAAAATCACAAGTGATCAGGGAACTGAACACATCTTTACAGCATGCCTGCTAATACATGTGCAGAAAGAACCACATGTGCAAAAGGAAAAAAAAAAAACAAAACCTTCCTACATGTAAAACAAGAATTAACAAAGGAGAGAATAATTGTAACTTTCGACAGTTGGCGAATATTCAAAATCCGTGTTCTTCAATTTCTTGAACTCAAAAGGGCTTTTTTGCCTCTCCTTTTTTCTAACGTCCATGAGTACATTTACTCCTTCCTATGCTTTGCTATCTAAGTAAATATGACTAAAAACTCTCGACCTACCTACCTACCCACAGCACTGCAAACAGGAAAATCAAAAAGGTCAGTTAATAAAAGGGGCGTTGGCCGCTGAGGGCGGCGGACTCCTCACGACGTGATGCATATGTAAATATGGCGCTTTCCCTGAAACATCTTCAAATAAAGTAGGTGTTTCATGTGCTTCTTTCATTGCAAAGGGTTAATCAGCAAGGTTTACGTTTGGGAATTTTCTGAATCACGCTCCTCCCTCTCCCGCAGTGCAGCCAAAAATCATCTGACAGGAAACATAAGATTAAGTTTGTCCTACCTAAGCGAACAAAGAGTGCTCTGAACAGGCCACCGGTTTACTGCAGAGCGGGGAACTTTTCTAATCCTGCTGGAATCTGCAGTGCCGCTCAGAAAATATCACGGAAAAAGTTGTTTTCTTTCCTCTAACATCTTGTCTCTGGATCATCTCATTTTGGTCACACTGCAGATCCTGCTGCTTCTCCCATAAAGGTTAACTTAAAGCTCCAAACATAATCATGTGGAAAATGGACATTATTGATTCCTATGGTCCATTGTTCCCCTATCCTAAGTCCCTGAAGTTCAAGTTCAATCTGGAATTACATCATGTCTGGTTTCTCCTGGTTACCAGACGGCTTGAGACGTGACCACAGCTACAGAAAAAACAAACAGCCTTCTTCACGCTTCGGCTCCCCTATCGATTCAAACGTAAACTTTTTTCTTTCTCTCAAGTATGCTTCAAGTATGGAGCATGGTTAATTTAGAGATTAAGTTCCAAATTAGATTATCTAATGGCATCTTAATGGATTGCTGACCCATTTCCTGTGGGATGGCAGCATGCAAGTCTGGCTGGAATACAATTAATTTCTTAGGAAGTGTTCTGAAGAGTTTCCTAGATAAAAAGGAAACGTTGTGTTGTGCAATCTCTCTTTATACATGGAGAAAGTTAGGCAAAACGACAGCAAATCCCAATGTATTTTTCAACAGCCAGATCACTGATACTGAGTGTGTGTGAACACCGTATCAAGACTGTTTTCGAGAACGGTACCATTTTTAGTTCGTAACAGGTGCAAACAATTTTTGAGGAGAACGGAGCGATTCTTTTAGAAAGAACACTCAGATGCAAAGAACAACACTAGTCAGTAACCCCACTACCAAACAAGGGACATGTGCATTTTTGGCTTTTGCAGTCCTCCTCCTCCAACCGAAGATGCTTCCATTCATCTGCCTTATCAGCATTTCTATCATAGTCCCAGAGTGGTGCTAGGGGCCCAGAATGGTGTGTAAAAAGTTGAACATTTTGAACACACTTTAGAGCTGACAGCTGAAAAGGAAATTCAGCACTCTGAGAATAAAGCTCCCCCCAGGAACTCCAGGAACAACCCAGCTGTTGTGCTGTAGTTATGTGTCAAGATAACAGACTGAAAGCCGGAAATGCTAACCTAGTGAATTTGGAGGGATGGTCTAAGTATAATGTTGAAATAAGAGTTAACTCTTAATACTACCTAAGGACAGGAAACATACTGTCCTTATCATATATGTGCCCTACGTCTAGTTATGTGTGTAGACACACGCACACAAGTGTGCATGCACACACGCGTGTATATACATCACATATGCACACACATGTATTTGCATACAAACGTGGTTTGCAACCCAATATTGAAGATTATTTTTGTTTAAATCTTCATTCTTCTATCATTGAGGACATGCATTTTACAAAGAACTGTTTATGGACAAAACAACGGAGATGGTAAATGGTTGAGGACAGTGTTATGCAAATAGGGTTCTATGTATGAGATGAATGCTCTTAGTCCTTCCTTTTGGCCCTCCCCTCTCCTGACCAACCAGATCCAAATAATCTTTACTGGCTGCTAAATTTCTCCTGGGAAATCAAGCAACTCTCCAGAATTGCAGTAATAAACGACAATTTCTTACAAAAACACGTGTAAAGTAACTACAGAATGAAGTATTCAACTCAGAGAAAGGAACCGCTAACACATGTAACATGGAAAGTACCAGATAAAAGTTTCTTCGGTGCCATTCAGTTATGGCATCAGCAGAGACACAAAAATCCTTCCAATTATTTCGGTGAAATCTTCATTTATTCATTATTTCAGAGGCTGAGCAAATGGTTTGTGTAAACATATCCTTCAGTAACGCGCACATGTTTATTTTAGCCATCTGAAGGCTTCTTCTACGTTTATACAAGCCATCAGACGCATCCAGCCACTCGCTTGTGGCTTTGCCTCTCTTGAAAGGGGTGAAGGCAGAGAAGAGGGAATGAAACAATAAATCCAGTTTCTCTTTTGCATAAAGCATTCCCCTCCGATGTTTTAAAATAACTTGTGTTTATATTATTCTTGGATTGTCCTTCGGCTTTCTTTTTCATTCAATTATATTGCTCTCTCATACTTGATAGTACAAGCCATGTTCAGGCTATGGTCTCAGAAAAAGGAAAGCCAGTGAGGGAGTTAACGGCTGTTTGTTCATACCCACATAACTCACATACGCCACAGTGTAATTTGTCCACATCGGGGGACACAGCACAGACACAACAGTACCCTTTGGAACAGCATCAGCAACTCATCACCTATTACCCTCCTAAGGGCTGAGCCAAGCCTGACTCAAGAAATGAGCCCTTCCCCAACGGATTTCACTCTGGGTTAACTGCAGTAACCTTTGGCTTAGACAGAAAAATTCACATTTTCAAGGTGCAAGCAAAACACACACACACACACACACACACACACACACACACACACACACAGAGCTCACAAAATTCTAAGGTCAAAACAACAAAACACCCTCAAGCTTGCAACCTAGTAAGTCTGTGAAAACTTTCCGATGGAGCCCGCCTTGGTTCCTAAGGGAATGTTTCTCCGCTGGCGTGGGGGTGGGGCAGAGAGGGAGGAGGACGGAGGAAATCTTCCAGCTTTGATTACAGTTGCCCAGCTCTCCAGGCACTGCCATTTCCAGTCGTGCACAAGGTGCTGCTTGGGACATGGAAACACGTCTACACAAGGATTGGCTTAAAGCAGAAAGGGAGGCCGCCTCAGACAAGGGATTGTACTAAGAAAGTAATGGCCACAAACAACAACCAAAACAAAATAAAACACAGCAAAGCCAAAACGCAGAGCAAAACCCAAACACCTTCTTTGCTTTGCCCTTTTCTACTACAAAGTCTCCAGGGATTGCCTTTTGTTGAAAACAAAAAGCAACAACCACCACAAAAATAGCCTGATAGTTTTTTTTATCCCATTATGACAAAGGCAGATTATTTAATTCTCTGGTTGAATGGCTCTACGTTTCTCAGATATTTTCAATTTAATCAGATAATTTTAAAGCTGTAGCAGTTCCCTGATGATTTTAGATGTCTGTTGTCTGCCTTAAAAGTAGTAATATTGCAAAAGTTTATGATTCTTTTTTCAACATCTTTTCTAGAAAAAAAAACCACATGCGTTTTCATAAATAAGCACACAGCACAAACCATAAACCATGAGTGTGTTATGAATATGTTGTGCCACGGACACGGCCTATCCGTATTATCAAGTATGGACTCGACTTATGCCCGTTTAAAAAAAACAACAACAAAACTACAAGGCAAAGCAAACTGCTGTCTTATTTGAGCATATTTATTGTAAACCGCAGGATACGTAGGTTTTCAAAACTGTGAGCACCTGTATCAGTCACCCAGCATTTGGGACAGCCTACCACAGAGATTCAATAAATACCTGTTGAATGCGGGAATGTGATGGCCGCCATTATCAATGATGTGCCTTCTGAATCACGATAAAAAGGGAACAAACCAAAAGCCACCTTTTAAAGATTTCTGAAGTATTAAAGCCATCCTATATATCATTATCTATTAATCAAAAGAAGTGTTACTATCTTTGAGAGGGGAAGAAAAAAAATCTTAACAAAATGAGTTCTGAATTTCTTTCCAACTCCTTCCAACCTGAAGCTGGTTACCACACCAATTTTTCAACAAGAAGGGGTTTTGTAACATGAACAATGCTCTCCTAAGAACTGAGTTTAGTCGTCATATTAATTCACTCTGATCCATGTGTTCCGTGGTGATTCGTTCTCCACTCACCTTTTCCCTTTCTGGGATATCAAATTTTGATTCAAAAAATGGCTAGGAACTGGGTGCAGTTATATTTCAAATCACCAGTAATTTACATCTTTATTTGGCTTTAATATCCTTTATAGAGGTGCTATCCTACTTTAGAGAAGTAAATGTCGATCGATAATCCACAGATTTAGAAGTTCACACAGCTATAGCCACATTTAAAAACATGAGTAGACTTCATCTGATTTGCAATTCTTATAAATACGGTAAGGTTTGTACGCACACACAGTCCATTTTCCGGATGGACAGAGAGAACATGGAATATAAGGAAGTTATTTAATGAAATTAAATCCAGTCATGGTGTTATCAAATCCAATTAAATTAACCTAAAAATAATTAAGACCGTTTAAAGACGACATTTTCATTGGATTTAATTCATATTCTTATTAAGACTATTTAAATGAGATGCTTTCCTTGCGCTTATTTTCTTTTTTATAAGCATATATTGTATTTTTTTTCCAAATGGAGGAATTATATAAGCTTCTTGGAGAAAAACTTAAAACACGTAAAAATGCATACATTTTAAAGTGGATGCTAATACCAATCTTTAGAAAGAGGAAAAGTCAGATTGTGCTCATTTTAGCAAGCGTATTAATAAAAACTCATGAAGTTTTTAAAACGACTCCAAATAATTTTTGTGGTTTTCACCTGAGTAAAACTGGACATTTTTGTTAATTGAATTCTTCTAAACTCTACCCTTCCACAGTTTCTCTCAAGTAAAATGGAGATGGGAGGCACGCTTACAACGGATATCGGAGTATGTACTTTTAACATAGGCATTACAATTATATATAGCAGGGCTGGAAAATTCTGTTGGCTCTACTTTTGGTGAACTCCTTATGGGATTACCTCACTCTTTTCTATAAACTTCTATCTCTTATTACATATGATTATGCCATGAATTTTAATTATTTAATTTGTCAATTTGACACAATTTATTCTTTATTAAAATAATACATAAGAAGCCGACTTAGCACTACTTACTTTCCAAAACCAATACGTGAGACAATATCAAAACTAGTTTTGAAAATGAAGTTTTTGAATAATTTTCTCAGCCAACCAAATAAATTCAGTTCTCAATGATTCATATCAATGAACAGAGGTTAAAACTTTATTTCAACCAAATTCTTTCTTTAGCCATTGATTTCAACAATCTTCTGACTCCACAATTAATGAGTGCCACTGATAACAGTTAAATTGACTAACTGGAAAATTTTCTTCTAGCTTTTCCCTTCTGACAGGGTTGAATAAGTGAATAGTAAAATGGTTCAAAGTCAGCAGTAGAGGAAAGAGCTGAAATGAGAAGAATCTATAATGCGAAAAACCAATGCTTTATTAAACCTCAAATAGCTGAAAAATCTTCCCTAGAACTATGATTTCATTTTTCAGGTCCTAAGATCTAGGTGTCAAATCTTCTCCCCGCCCCCTCCCCCAACTTATAAACTATTGAAAACATTTGACAGCACTTAGAAATTCCAATAATCAATTAGCATATGCTACAGTCCCAAATTAATTTGAAGTTGCATTTACATAAGAAAGAAAGGGGGAGGGAAAGGAGAGAGGGTTGGTAAAGCCAAAACAACTAAATTTTTAACATATATTTTCTGTAAAGCTAGTTAAAAACAAACACTATAGCTCATGTAATTTTTAGGTGTAAGTGTAGGGTTGGAAATAATTAAAATGTTACCTTTGCCAAGTAATTCCCAATGTATCCTCACTGGTACTGGGGTATAAATGCCTGCCGTTTTGATTCATGGTCCAGTCACAAATCCTCAGCTGTCAATTGAAACCTAGCAGTCAGATATGGATCGAGCAGTACTACAGTTTTTAGTATTTAAATGAACACATGCAAACTAGTATTGTACATGGCATTAACCTTACTTTCCCAAGAGGCAACTTAAAGAAAAAAAAAAAAAAAAGCAAAAGAAAACCTTACTCTGCAAAGCAAAACTTCCTAGACTCTTTTTTTTTTTTTAGAAAAAGCTACTGCAATATGCTTCTCTATTAATTAAAGCATACAAGAGAAACGAGTGCTTAGAACATCACAATTAGCCATTATTAGAGTACAAATTGAGCTGAAATAAAAGCAAACGTTAATATTCAATAGAGAGATATTTTAGGAAGAAAATAAAAAAGCTCTTTTTATGCAACATACCAAATCATCTGCACTGAGTAAAATAATCAATAACTTTAAGCATGCAGTTTGTAAAACACAGGAGACATGCAGTTTAGAGGAGTAAAGGCCCCACCTCTACGTTCTCCCTAGCTTATGTTTGGAAGCATCAAGACACTCCGTTTTAAATGTTTCCTAATTTTGTTTAAGCCAAAGAGGCACTGTTTAGGAAGCGCTGATAAGAATTTCTACTTTTATTTTTAAACTCCGAGTAATGGCGTTTAAAATGCTTTACCCCATCTGAATGGAGCGAGGAATGCTCTGAGTACAAGCTGAAACGAATTCTTCCCAGATCTCAGAATCATCAGCTCTGCCCTTCGGTAGAGGGTTCGAGTAACCCTATCCAGCTCTGTGTGGTTCCCGGCTGCTCTACAGTGCTAGCAGATTTATTGAAAAGATATATTGCTTATTTTTATGCTTAAGAAAGTAAACTTATCTGGCTCGGGCCGGGGGGGGGGAGGGGAACCCCACTAGAAGATCATGGTTTTTAATCATTAGCTAGCCCTGCTGTATGTTAACTGCATCTCGCATTGAAAAGATGACTTACAGCGACNNNNGCTGAACCCTGTTTGCTGCTTTTCAGTGAGGATTTCTACAAGATGATGATTGCAGCCAAAGTGCCTTTAAACTAATGATAAATTATTGTAATCCTTTCTGATAATGTTATGGCTAAAAAAAAATTGGCTATTAAGAACCTTTACTTTTCCTGTTAGACCAATGAGTTTCTACACATTCTAAGTAACAGTGATTCTGGAGTTTTAGAATGATCGTTTTGCACACTTTTCTATAGATCTATGAGTCTCCAAAAATACCACCTTAAAATTTCCAAAACATGTCTTTTCATTATATTGATATTTTAGTTGAAAATAATTTTATAAAGAGCTGAAAGAATTCCCTTAAGGTAGGTGGGTAGGTAGGTAGGCAGATAGATAGATAGATAGATGACAGATAGATTGATAGATAGGTAGAGTCTTCTCAGAATGTGTTCGTAAAGAAGCCATAAACCAGTAAAGAAATTAAATCGGAATGAAAAATATTCTTAAAACGGACCATCATACTTGCATGATGGAGAAAATGTATACTTGGCTTAGTTTTAAGATCAAACAGTTCACAAACTTCATGGTGAGATTTTTTTCAAGTTCTCCAGATGAATCATCTAATCAGTAACGTAATGTGATGGGGCAACCTGAACTTTATTTTTTTTTTAATACAGCAACTCTAAGCCAATTGTCTATTTCAAAACACATTTTTTTTCAAGCAATACTATGAAAATAATCTAAAAACAGTTAAAAAAAAAAAACCCTGGAGCTTGTGTAAAGATGACGTTAGGGACCACTTTTGATTCTGCTCTAGTCAATGAAAATCCTCGTTTTCAGTCAATTAAACATTCTCAAGAATGGGGGTGTCTCTCCAGGCACAGCTCATGATAATTCTGCTAACTTCAGGTAAGTTTCTGTGGGGCTCTCAGCTTAGATTGGAGAAGCGTTCAGAAAAAGATGCTTTCACAAAGCAGACGAACCTCAGTATTAGTCACTGATTCACTGACTTGTCTCACAAACAGTCACAGGACCGCTGTGTCTCCTTGGAAGGAAGCATCTGTAAACTGATTAGGTTTTTGTTGTTCACATTGTTGCTCATGTTTTATTGTTTGTTTACCGTCCTAAAAACTGTCAGGTGGGCTCTCTTTGGGCACATATGCGGCATTTAAAATCAATATATTTTGGGGTTTTTCTTTCCTAAGAGTAGTCCCAAAGGGGTTAAACCTGACGATAGCTATTCACTTTCATCCATACTTCAGATAAATTCAATAGGAATATTTTCTTCCAAACAGAAAATATGAAATCCATACAAAATGATCACTGGATGTAGTAGTAGTTAGCAATAATTTAGATGCCAAGGAAAGTGGCAGGATATTAATCTGTATTGAATTAATTTCTTCTCCATTACTAAAAATGAAAAATATAAATTCTGTTTACTTAGCTATTTAGATTGTGAGGTAGCATTTATCAACATTTCCAAAAATTTTTGAGGCGACAGGTTTATACATGCATGATATCAATGACTTAAGCCAAGTCACCTAGGCAAGAAAGAGCCTCTCCAGGCTTTTTGGTCTTAATTTATTAATTAACCTTCTTTTGCATAAAGGATCTCTGAATTGGTAAATCTCCTGATAAAGTGAAATTTGAAAGGTGATGCTGTGGTTTTCTAATTAAAACAGAAATCACCTCTTCACTAAAGATTTCCGTGACTTTATTCCTAATAAGATCAATTACGAAGACCCTGTTTGACAAACATAGTTCTGACTCAGCAAATTTTGAATAGATTCTAGGTGATAAAAGGTTAATACTAGGTGTATTAAAGCTTCTTTTGGGGGCATGTTTAATGTTCTTAGTATTAGCATAAGTCAGTATCCCCAACAACAAAAACTTTTTACATTGTGCTCTAAATAAATTTAAAATAATAGGTGATAGTTTGGTATGATTGATTCCTTGGTTTCTGTCCTGTGAGAGTCAGTGTTACATACTTTAGCTATCAATTCTTTTTAAATTAAATTTTAAAACGTTAATTTTAAATGGTACCTAAGCTTCAGTAACACTGCAATGGCTTTTCCAAGTATTTTCCCTCAAAAATTAGGAAATTACTTGCTTTCTCCAATGTAATCAAACTTACAACACTAGGTACTGATTAGTTTAGAAATTTAGTCCATTAAAGTTGTGCGTTTGTATGGAGATGGATAGCAATTCTTATTTTTGTAACGATATAGAGACCTGAGCACATGCATATCCTTGTAGAAATGCACAGTCACATAAATAATGTTAACGCTTTAATTTATACGCATCTACCAATACGAAATTAGACTATCTAGAAAATTAAGGTAAAATTCATATTAAAACAATTATACCTGGAATTCCAAAAGCAAGCAGAAGGGGAACTAAAGAAGGAAGATTCTCCTCCAAAAAAAGCTATGAGTAAAGGGTGAAGGTGGAAATAGTCCAAATAACTACGAAAGAGGTGAAGGTCAAGTTTTCACTGCATATGTTCTTAGGATGGAGTTCTATAAAGTCTCTGGAATGAGAACATTGTTCCTTGCCTACAAGGATGGGTCCAACCAGATTCCCTCAAAAATCTACACAAGGAAAAAAAAATCTACGTAAGGGAAAACACCTAAGATTTGGGTTATGAGCCTTTCCTGCACTACACTCACATGGTCACCTAGGTAGCTGACAGCCATAAGGGATCAATATTGCTTGTGATTTCAGAGTTAAGATTTTGTTTACTCAAATGAAGGCCCTCCATTGTTATTAACGGGGCTTTTGTTAAATGCTTAGCAATTAGCTTTGGGAACAAAGAAAAGAAGGTAAGCAAAATGTTCTATTTTGCTAGACTCAGCAAACAGGCCAATGTCCTAACAGTCCCTCATGATGACAACAGCTCTCAGTTGAACCAATAAACCATTAAGCTGTAAACAGAATAATCAACACAGGCAAATTTACCTTCTCACTTTTTTTTTAAGTTTACAGTGACCCTTAAGGGAATAGCTTGAAAGGTAGGTTTTTACGTTCTCTTAGGTTTTTTTCATTTCTCCAGATAGCCTCAAGGAAACGGATTTTTGAGGTGTAGAGGTGCTTTTGAGGGGGTGCTTAAAAAGATTAAGACTCCAATATCCAAACTCTCCTCTAACTCTTAGAGTAGTAGAATTTTATTTTATTGCTATTATTAATTACTCACCATGGAGCAAATAAAATGGCCTCTGAATGAATAGGGCGTAGCCTTACCGAACAAGCAAAATGTTCAGAATGAAACTGTTATATGCAAGACATATAACACATTAAAAAAAAGAAAAGATATTCAAGATCATCCTGGTACCTTAAATTCCAATGTCAGTTTCTGAAACCCATGCCTCTTGATATTTAATTGAGTTAGTACAGTAGAATTACTTTAAATGGGTATGCATAGCCCATGAACTAAGTAAGCATAACTGACCATGAATCATAAGTATCAGAAAATGAAGGTTTTTTTAGATGGAGACTACTTGAACTTGTAAAATGTAAGGTTTCCCGGGAACTCAGAGATTGTGTAATTCAATCTTTACATTTTTCTTTCCAAGATAAGGATACAGGACAGCAAAGTTTACAGACTTGTCCAAGGTCAGACATGCCCTGTTTGTGTCAACAGTAAAACCACACTTGCGAACTCCTCATCCCCGATTCTCACCCGAGACGCTAGTTTGCCTATCACTGCTCTTTTCCTACCCTGTCCTTCATGCACAGCCCAAGAATAGTTAAGGCTAAAATGGCTATAATTATAACCTTCAGAATTTCCTCTACTTCCCTGATTCACCTTAGATCTTTTAAAGTAAATATTTTCAGCGAAGAAGATAATTTTTCCCTTGTGATTTTGTGGACCGAAATTTAAGGTTACGGTAAACTTAACTTTATTTTTACATTAATTAGAATGGCTTATCTGGATATTAGCATTTGATAACTACTCAAAGTAAGTGAATAAATAAATGAATAATAAAACCAACCAGGGAAGGTTTTTTTTTTTTAAACTTAAGAACTAGCCAAAAAGCTAAAACATTTGCATAGCCGTTATTTTGACTGAAACTTCCTTTAAATGTGTTTCCTCTCCAGCTAGCATATGTGAGGAGTGACCTCTTATCCATTTACATACCTACCCAGAAGTCATGTGATAGGGTTTTACGTCAAGCTGTCAATTATGATAACAGACACAATAAGAACAGCCCAAGTGTTGATAGCCTGCTTCCTGACTTTATTGAAAAGTTTGTTCATAGTCCACTTGTGTCCTTTCAACTGCTTGCCTCTAATAAAAGACTACCTTTCCAGTGGTCTCAATGTACCTAGCTTTGGTTTTGCCATTTGCCAGGACAAACACTGTAAAGAAATTTCAATTAATATCTTAATTTAAAAAAATACCCTACAGAGACAATGTCTTAGGAAGGCCATCTGGTATAACAGAAATGTCCAGTGTCATGAAAAGTACCTCCAAATTCGAGTTTCAAAACTATATCAAGGAACGTGTTGAAAATATTTTGCTACAAGGTAGCCCAGTAATTGCAATGGAAATAATAGCATTAAGTAGTCATGCAAGAGTCACGTTACATACATGCTGAAGCTCAAGCACCAGTAAAATCCATGCACTTGTGTACGTAATGCAAGGACCTGAGTTGATCAGGCCATGCATCCACTAGCTCTAATAATAAGTACTGTATATAGCCAGGAGATTATAATTTTGAGAGATGATGAAAATAAGCCTTCCACCTTATAAACTAGAGCTTACTTGTCTTTGTCGTCCCCCTTTGGAAAGGCAAAAGTGACCTCCCGTTTATTTTATCAAAATCTCAAATCTACAGCAACAGTTGATATCCTTTTCAATAGCTGGTTTAAGTAGTAATATTTCATTTCCAAACAAGCTTCTTAGCTACAAACTTTTATTTCCAACTTGCAGTAAGATTGTTTTGTATGTTGTACTGATGTATAATAGTAAAGATTTATATTTTTATTATAACCTTACACTCAAATAGAAGGGTGAAAATCAAGTTAACTAGACCCTCTTTGATCACGCAACTTCCTACACGAGCAACGATTTAACAAATTCATTATGAGGCTGACCAGATAAGGAACTGGTGCTATTCAATAAGTTGTCTCATATTCGCCATTTATGCTAGAATCGGTAGACTGGATTAGAAAATCATTTCTGTATTTTCTGAGCAACATCCAACACTCTGCTATAGAGTTTCCATTTTCTCAGAGAGACAAAACTTGGGATGTGTAGTTCCCTCCTTGCCTATCACGGTGAGTGTGCTCAGTGCGCTCGTGCCCTACGAGGAAAGGAAAACACTGCATTCTGCTAAACTTCTGCAAAGTTAAGTCAGAGAGAAGGTCCTTGACACTTCTGAAATAGTTCCAAATCATTAAAAACAGACATTTCTCAGGAGAGACTCCAGAGTTCAGTTTGCCAAAGCAGGGCCCAGGAGTTCCCCAAGCCACTACACCACCTTCCAATACGAAAGTTCAGGAAGAATGGAGCTCCAATTGAGGTCTGCTTTTAAGATCTCCCCAAGCCAATAGTGAGCGCATGAACTAAACCAATCAACCCACAGACAGTCTAGTTGCAGACCGTGAGCCACACAACACATGAGATCGTGTTGGGGGATAAAGGAAAAATTTCAAGTCCCAATCGGCTGGCATGAGCCGATTATTCTGACCAATTGGAGAGGGCTGTTTTTAATGGCAAATTACCAACTGGTTTACATGAATCTTTTTGAACTGTTCTTCATGATTATGAATTTTTTTATTTTGTAGATTCAAATGAGATATCATATTTACAGTGACAGGTGAAATTCCTGTGTCAGAAAAAACTAGTATTTCAAGTCAGCTAGTGACCGATAATAATCAGTAATAACCATTATCAAGGAGCACAGAGATGCAAAATTACTACTAACAGCTGTATGTGTACTAAGCTGATGGGCATAAAAGCATATACTTTCAGGATTCAAATTTGCCAATATCGATGTATTACTCTTACAAGTGGAGTATAGGGTTAATTTTAACACTGACCATCTCAGTTGAAAAAGGCCAGTATCCCTGTGTGTTGGAAGTGACTATATTGAAAGGTCTGCTTTATTGTCATCTTGTGGAAAGATTATTTATAAGCTAGTCAGAATTATTCAACAATTTTAAATTTATCGCTAACCCTAATTTATGTAGGCTATATTAAAGTTCTTTTCTGAGAAAAAAAATAGCACTGCACAATGCACATCAATACTTTTCATAACCTAAAAGGATAAATCTCTATAAAGCAGCCGCCAATAAACTGAAGAATGTACCTGGTGACAATATTTATTCTTAAGGGGTCATGTATATTAAAGGCTATGGGGAATGTTTAAAAGAACTCTCTCAGACTAAATCCATTGCCTTTCTAATTTTGAATTTCTCCTAGCTAATATAAAATGATTGATTACCTTTATTTCATGTACCCCTTGATTTTCCTTTTCATTCATCACTGAGTGCTTTAAACCAAATGCATTTAGAACTTGCTGTTACAAGAGTGGTCTCTTTTAAATCTTTGTAAAGTAATGAAAGGACACAGTAAATCAATCTCATTTCTTCTGTGGGAAAACATAACCCTTACTCTACTGAAGTCACTTAAACTATTTCTGTCCCTCTGTTCCTGGATAGTAAGCCTGAAACTTCAGCTCAATGGTTCTTTTAAAATTTTAAAGCATAAAAGTAATAATCTTCTAAGTGGAAACTTACTTCAGGAATATTCATGTATAGTACGAGATGCGTGTACATGTATTTTCTGCATGCCTCAAAAGGGTAGCTCATTATAAATGTGGCGTGTTGAGCTTCTTCATTTCAAAAAGTAGCACTAAGTCTTCCATTTATATACAGGGCAAATTATCCTTGTGCCTGGTAAATGCCAATTCTCGATAGAATTGAACCTTACATGTTTAGCTCTGAAGCCTCTATAGCTTTTCTCTTCCAAGGATCAATATGCATCGTATGCTCCATAAATACCAACCGCGTTTGACCAAACAAATATCATTTATATTAAAAGGGGTCTTCACTTGACATTGCCCACTTAAATAAGAAGTGGTGGTCTTTGATGAGAAAAGTTTGTAGTTTTAGAACATTTCAATTAAAATGTACTCAGAACTCTATCTACCTTAAGACTCATGCTTTCCTGATGCTTGCTAAGTTTTCTTGATTTGTCCTGGGACATGTGAAAGAAGAAGTAACTTTTGTATGATGAACTTTTGTGATCATAATTCCCTGAGCCTCTAACGTTAGTCATAAGTGATGTTAAAAAAAAAAAAAAAATTAAAGCCGCCATAGGTTAGCACAGGGAGATGGGAAGACTGCTTCTAAAAACATGGAACTGGGTATGATCTAAATGTGTTTTGGGCCAAAGGTTTAAATAATGGATGCATGTGTCTCTGAATTAAAAATTAACTAGAAAATAGAGATGTGTCATAAAGAATAATGCCAATCCCATGGTAAAAATATTTCTGAAAATATGTGGAATGATTATTAAAAGAACAAGTCTCTAAACCTATAAATCCTACATATGTTTTTAGAAAACACAGCGAACATATACACTTGTCAAATAGAACCATATTATAGTAACTATAACACATTTCATATTATAGCAATTTTAGAGGTGAAAAAAAAGCAACATTCTAGAGAATTATGTTGAAAAGCCAATGGCGGGCAAAACCACTAATTATTATTTGGTATTTTCGTAACTGTGTACAGATGTTTTCAGTTAGTTCTCACTCTTTTGTTTTGTTTTGCTTTTTAAAAATCTGGCACAACGTCAAGTAGCTTGAATAAGCTATCATCTTTATGATTTTTCTCTGAACTCTGCATGTGGTGACCTTTGATCTGTGCGGTCGGCTACCTTGGTCCGCAACTGGGCAGGACTTGGAAATTCCGCATGAGGCACAGCTAAGAGAGACACGACAGAAGCTAGGTGGGCAAGTCCAGAGCAAAATAAGCAGGCGTGAGTCCCTGCACAGGCTGACCACATATGTAAAAACACAGACAGATGCGACATACGCGCGTACAACTTATGAACGAAGAGCCAGTTTATACCAGCTCTTTCTTATTCATGATAGCCTATTTTTCCCTATTTAATATTTTGCACACTGTTAATTTCAAACCGCTCTGCTATCAGAACTTGAGAGCAGCAAACATATGCATCATAAAAAATATTTAAATTCTGAAGCGTTTGGAATTATTTCTGTCATCCTGTAACTAGAATCATGGGATTTCTGTATTTGTATGTTCCATGCTTTTGACTGTGGCTAATTTGTTTATAAGCCACCATTAATCCTGGCTGTATATTTTCACAGTTTGGGTAAACACTTCATTTGCATTAAATTTACAGCATTAATGAGATGTGAAATTTAAAATGCTACTTGAAACATAAATGATGTAAGAAAGCAGAACAAAAAAAAAGTGTTTTATCACATCTGAAATCAGTAAACCAATTTAAACCTATTAAAACAGGAATGATGTGCCGCCTGAGATTTTAGCTTCATAACTCATCCTCTCGGACTAAAAGTCCGAAATGAGGAGTAAAACATCTGGAAAATATGAAAGAGTACACAAACACAAACTGGGTACCGCTTCTACACTAACGGGCTTTTCAATCAGTTTTCAATGTTTTGTCCTTGGAAGCTAAAGTCTAGTCAGTTCTCAATAGCCAATGAGACAGAAAGATACCCTGGCCGAGACCCTGTCGCTCATGGGTGTTACGGATAGAGGCCACAGAGATGGAAAAGGTCTTGAGCCAATTTGAGAAACCCTGTTTAGAGAGGCAAGAAACAAAGGATAAATGAGAAAATATTCTGGAAAACGAAATGATCAGTTTCTTTCCCAGAAGCCCCGGGAGCCCCGTTCTGAGTCCAGATCTGAGAGGCAGCATGGAGAGAGCACCAAGGCGAAAGCGTGCTACACCGTCACACCTGGGTGAAACTTGCCCACCTGTTGCTGATGTAGGAAGGATGGGTCTCTTGGGCTTAGTCCCACATATCGATTGGCTTGAGATGTGCCTGAGGCTGTGTAGGCTGATTAAGGAAGAACAAAAACAAAGATAAAAATTGTGAACTATCAGAATGAACACCCTGTCCATGTAAAAAGAAAACCCAGGATGTGGGACTTGCAACCGAAAAAAAAAAAAAAAGTGTCTCTATTTCTCTATTCTTTTGTCTGAGTGAACACCAAGTGATATAGAAGAAATGGCAGTTGACCTCAACTCAACTCGTTTATCCCCCTCCCCAAAAATCGGTCCGATCAACCGTATCCCGGCCTCTGCTGTGGGCATCTCACACTTATGTGCTCTGGTTAGAGTCTTGCAGGAAAACCAAGGACTGGCTAAGTAGAAGAGTCCTTTCTTTTCCTACTCGTCCTGTTTCACCGGATATTAGCTGCCTAATAATGGGATAATCAATCATGGTCTGTGATTCTAAATGTAAAAGCAGACTGAAAGTACTGGGAAAAGTGAAAGCTTGTAATGAGTGGGACTGAAGCAGATGTGCTTGATGATACTCAATGAAACACGTCTTACTGAAGAGAAAATCTAATATTCCCAACATGAAGGAGGAGCCTATGTTTATTATATCATATAGAGTGAATTAGGTCAGTATTTTCTTTAGTGTGAAAATGACCTTAAGTTTGATAGACATGTTTTTGAAAAAAATGTTTTCTTTTCCGTGAGCACAGAAAGTCAATTTCTTGTGACTGGTCCGGGGAGGGGGGCCATGTCTTCTCTGAAACACTTGGCCACTGGGCAGTAAGTACCTAAGGTGAACACTCCTTAGTTATTTAGCCTCACCTTGTTAAGTACATTTTGTAGAGGTGCTTTTTGGTATGCAGTGAATTTTCCAAAGAAAACGCCTCCCTATTCCTAAAGATGTGTTTGTTTTCACAAGGAAAGGAGTTGCCAGCACTAAAGCAATCCCATTGCCCGATGCTGGAATAAAGAGAGGAACGACATTTTCACCACTCATGGTACATCTGTATGTCTGAAGGAAGCTTATATGTTTGGTTTAACACTATCAGATTAATGAGAAATCCAGACACTAATCTTTAAAAGTTTTTTTTTTTTAAACCAAATATATTGATTCTGCCATGTTCATTCGAAGGGTTGCAGAATTAGATCCATTGAGGCTTGTTTAGCTCAACTTTTTAAAACAGTGAAGATGTTCACAAGTCAGCGTTAATTACTCCTGAATAAAGGGCCCATCCAAGGGGAGCCATAAGAGCCGGGGGTCCCTCCCCCATCTCCAGGCCTCTGGAATTCAACGTACAGCATGGACAGCGGGAGATAAGCCTCACCCTTATAGAATGGCAACAAGTCTGTGGTATTTTCTCTTTTTGGCCATGAGAAAGAGTTTTCCTTGGTCTATGTGTTTTCTTTAATTTTATGGACTTATGAGTTCAATGACCAATTTCTCATTATCAGCGCAGTCTCGGGACCTGGAGCTGCAAGTTTGTGTATAGGGAAGAAAAACAGCTCACTCTATTTCTTTTATGCGGGAGTGGAAAATGGGCTGATGCAGCCATCTGTATACAACCAAGATACTCCTTCTGAATATTTTGTAATTTTATCAGTCAAATCAGATCCCTTTTTGACCAACTTATAGGTGAGTATAAGAACAATCCATTAGCAAGCAGGCTGACAGCACTCCCTCAGTGAGCTGTGATCATTTGGGTCTGATCTTCCCTTGAACGTCATCTATTAATGTCACTAGAAGAGTAGGTAACTGAAGTTTCTAGAACTTGGTTTGGGTCCTTTATCCTGTGATCAAAAACTTAAAAAAAAAACAACTTTGTTTTCTATTTGCCTTTATTTAAATTGCTGACTTGGCTAAAAGACGCCAACACATCTGTTTTTGAAAGTATTTTAGTGGCTGTAGTGTACATGGCTAACCATTAGAACAAAAGAATTTTTAGTCTTCCTTGACTGGATTTCATCCATCTGCGCATTCAGGGAAGTGTTCACTGGACCCTCTACCAATAGACCAGTTACAAACATTAATGATTATTGATGGCAATTATAAGTCCACATGGACTGATGAGGCCATGGGGCCTCATGAATTTTGAGAAAGAAATGCTAAATTCACTGTACCCTCAAAGTATTGTCCTTTTTTCTTATAGTGTTCCTTCCTGGGTTTTCAGAAGCCACCAAAAAAAAAAAAAAAAAAAAAAAAAAAAAAAAAAAGCATCTTTCCAAAGCCTGAGAAAGAAAGAGTCAGTGGTGTCTCTGTAATTTCACTTAGAAATTTCCAGAGCATGTCAATTTTTTTTGCTCTAGGAAAGAAAATGGAGCCTCTGCATTTCAGATATAGAATGCATAATTGATGAGGAGCCTGCTAATTCCCCCTGACTGGAACTTTATCCATTCCACCGGACCAGCTTCAGTTCTAGGAAGCCGGTCGTTTGGATGAAGCCAATTGAAAAACTGTAATAATTTTTTGTGTATTGATGAGTAGTCTGTATGAAGAAGCAAAGGAATCATTGGTTTATTGGTATGTTCTATGTCAAGTTCTCTGGCTAAATCTCTGGCATTTAAAATGTTGTGGCCATGTTAAAAAGCATACTACCTGATGTACCATGATTAGCAAAAAAAAAAAAAAAGTCACAGACAATGAACGTGTAGGTAGCTTACATGTGCCTAATACTCAGCTTCGAAATGTTCTCGGTCACACCCAACATCGTGTAACTGTTTTTTCTGCAATGACATGACCTACGGTAATATAAACGTGCAGTTATCTTTCAGAGGCACTGATTCAATCTGCCTTGCGAAGGGCACAGATTTCTACAGGAATGCTCCAACTAGTAACAATGATCTGAGCTCTCTGGGTGACGGAGTACACTGCATTATGCTGTTCGGTGTCTTTTCAATGTATACCTTGAACGAGCAGGCATGACTTCTCGTTTTTGTGACAGCTGTTTATTCAACCAGATAAGCGTCTCCCTTTTCAAATATGGTGTACGGAGTGGCATTTGGTAAGAGAGAGCTTGTGACAGCCAGGCCACATACATGCCTGCTAGTTCCATACAAATGAGAAATCTCCATCGGGTCTGAAACGTTGCCGTGTTCTCCACCTTGGATCACATATCCAATGGCGCCTTGGATGGACATTTCTCATTTCCTGCAGAAATACTTACTGGTTGCTGTAGGTGAAGCTGCCTCACCTTCAGTGGATGTAGTGATGGGTTTAGTATCTGTCATGGTCAGGGTCACAGGTCGCACTGCACTGGGATGGGGAGAGGGTGCCAAGACAGGTGTGAAATGGCCAGGCACTTTCCCTACCACTTGAGCACTGCTGTTAGGCTACAAAACAAAAACAGAACGCCGGGTGAAACAATCCAAAAGGCAGTCGTCTCGTCCAACAACTCCACTCAGCACACTTGGCAGGGGGAACCCTGCGTACTTGCCGGCAACGCCACAAGCCCTCTCAAGTCTGAGTCCCAGAGACCAACCAGCGGTTAGTAATAAAAAGCAGCAGCAGTGTTTCCAAGAAAGTCTTCACCTTCGAAACACTTTACCTCGGTGGGTTCATCTTTACAACACCCCAGAGAGCCAGGTAGAACTGATCCTTTCATTTGGTAGCACAGAAGACTCAAGTGGGGACTTACATGCTGAGCCCAAGACAACAATGTGAGTCCTTCCTGAGCTACTGAGAATCTGAACCATGCTTCCTTCTCCTCTGCTCTTCGTTTCCTGCAGTGAGTCTGGGCTTTCAGAACACAGTTTTCACCTAATGATGCTATCACTGACACAAAGAAGACGGGGGTATCTAGAAGATCAAACACATTGAACTCAATAGTTTCCATCATTTATAGTCAAGGCCCATCTTCTAAGTTCAAAAACTCTAGCTCTCCGTCACACAAGGGGACGCTCGGACACACACATCAAGCCGTTTAGATTCGAGGATCTCCGCAGATAGAATGATACTTAACGCAGTTAAAATTTCAGATCCACGCAATGATGTACAATGATGGACTAGGTCTGACCTTACAGCTACAAATAAAAGATTTCCAAAGTCAATTAGAATGTGCTGAAGTAAAGCAGAGGGCAATCAAATATACTTTGTTACTTAAGTTACGCCTCCATTGCTGGGTACGGAGAGTTACACAAAACATTATTGTTGACATTTGTGGGAATCAACTGAGAAAATCCCCAGGGCAATGATAGAAAAGATATTAATATCTGAGTTTTAGCCCCGGGTATGAAAATAGTATCTGTGGTAGGAGACAAAATCCTAAGGGTACACTGTTTAAAAAAAAAAAAATACTGGAATGTATTTTTCTAGACAGAGAACGCTATTCTTGATTACACTCATGCTGGAATTCTCCACTGTATGGTGTACATAACGATTTGCCATGAGACTGTTCTCCACAGATATTTAGTCTTAACCATCAGCACCGTTAAAGGCAAAGAATGCAATGAGGCAGAATATGTATCTAAATACCTGCACAGAAATTATCAGGAGACGTTTCTTGAGACAAAAAGATGAACAGCTAATAACACTTAAATACTGTAACTTACAGACATGAACTAAGTCTTTGGTTGGGTTCCTCAGAGGCCACATTATTTATTCTATAAAGAAAATGGACTTCTTGAATATCCTGCCTATTCATCATGAGTAATTTTAAGTCTTTAACTTTGTGTCAGGAAAATGGACCAGAGTTTCGCCCTACAGAAACCTATGAGAGAGTTATATCTTTAAACTAATTTTATTTAAAATAATCCACTGAATAGCATGACTGTCTCACTCTAATCGGTGCACCAGCAATGCACTTAATCTCCCAATTGCTGTGGGGAGGATGAGGCATCTCGGTTGCTAGACTTAGCAATCAAAATAGTGCAGGGCTGGAAGATACTTGGGAAGGAATAGTGCACCACAGGTGAACAAGCCCTCATCACCCCCCCACCACCACCCCGCCATTTTTAAAGCTAACCAGGTAAGTAGCGAGAGTCCTCTTTTGAAATGCAAATTAATTGGTTTTGAGTTGGGGGTTAAAAATCAAAGCAGCTATGATGTGCCCATAAAAAACAATCCTGCAGTTTACTAGAAAGACGCATTTTCCTTTCAAGTAGAAAAAGTAGTTTTTTCTAAGCAGACCATCGGCTTCTGGTTATCTGAACATTGCAAAAGACTGTTTTGTGTATCTTCTTCAAGAAAGAAGAGCGATCTCGTTTTATCATTGGTGGTACATTCGGTAGTAAAAAGCATTTCTGTGTACCTTGTTCACCGAAACAGTTCAATAGGACCTACCTGAAAACACGGGACGGAAGAATGACACTAATGTCAAGAAAACGCTGCCACAGAATCTGATATTACCTCGCCCATTCTGCAAGCTTTGTCTACTGGAATGGAATCAACATGAACCAACAGACATTTGTCTCATTTAAAAGTAAAACTGACAAAGAACCAAGTCGGTCTCAAGCCGATAGAGATCACTTTTCTGGAACTCAGGGTCTGGATGTATGGGAGGGTTATTTCTTTTGGGTTTTCTACTGGGTTCAAACAGATGAAGCTATACTAGAAAGCTTCTCTTTTAAGGCTGTTAGATGAACTTTCATTCCATAGATATGAAAAGAGAGACATCTTATCTGAAGATGAAGTTGAAGGGCATTAGGAAAGGATTACCCTGTGTAGTACATTGCTCCTATTATACAAAACCCTGAGAGGGGATTTTTTTTTTAATTGAGATGAAAGTAAGATGCTTCTCTTAGAAGCTGGATCTTTACCTTAAAAATAGGAAGAAAAGCAGAACAATACAGGCAGATTATCACCTAATATGCCCTCTTAACTTATAAAGAAATGGAAATATACCTAAAACAAGCACTGAATAATTAAAGAAATGCGTAACACTAAGGGCCTGATTTTAATTTGCATAATTTTTCCCCTAACAGTGCCTAATTAAGACATCAGTTAAAAAAAAAATCCAATGGAACTCTAAGATTTTCCACACTGAATTAACGTTAAGGACTTTTAATGGATGTCTTAATTAGACTTTGTTATTCATGGAAATTCTACACAAATTAAAATCAGACCTTGTGCGCACTGTTCCCAGCTGAGTCTAGCAAAATGCTCTATGGAACTGAGACTCTTGAATCCACGATCTGACAGCAAATTTTATTTCTAAACTGATATATTAAGATCCCACTGTTTTACTTAGTAATTCTTATTATAGTCATCAAAAGTGCTATATACCATTTGGACATTTTCTTCTAAAATACAAATGGCTTAACTACAAAGTCACAACTCAAGAATGGTTTAGTATTATTAGTCAATAGAACTAAGAGTACAGGTAACTTTTTAAGTAACCCAAATGGTGTTGGCTATGTTGTTATTCAAAATAAAACGTTCAAAAAAGACCATTTTGCTTCAGTTTAACAATTATGACCAAAAATGATTTTTTCAGATCTTTTCTTTGTTAATTCTAAATTAATATGCACATACTATTCACTGGCATTTTAGTAACTGAACAGCATTAATGACAGACTGCTTATGACAATCTCTCAGAGCATGAAAAGGTATAATAAGGAGTGGACAGGAGTCTTGAAGGTAAAGCAGCAATGCCAAATACCACACCTTAAGACCAAAACTACATTACAGATTTTGGATATTACAATTTGTGCCAGTTTCGGCACAAAGTCTGTCTATTTGATCATGAAAAATCCTCTTGTATCAGATCACTTTGAAGTGACCTCTCCATTGAAGAAGCCACAGGTTTAAAGAGTGAGAAAGGCACCTGAGTCACTACACTTACACAATGAAAGTCCCTAAAACCACTGCACACTGCTTATAAAAAGAGAGAGAGAGAGAGAGAAAGAAAGAAAAAAAGAAGACACTTCTGGTAATGTCACTCATTATTAAATGTAGTCATGTCTGTGCAAAGAATATTCAAGTAGTCATCAAACACTGAAAATGTTTACATTACCAAAGCTTATTTTAATACCTAATAGTTGGTCTATAAATACAACTGTAAGTTCTTTTGTGTGTGTTTATTTTAGCACATACCTTGCTCCTGCCTGAAATAAGCACTTTGTCTCTGTGTTAAACCAGGTATTTCAGAGGTGTGAACTCCAGCTCTGAGCTTTTTTTGTCAAGGTACTTTCTGCATAAACTTTCTTCTCAGTCAATGAAAATTCAAAAACATCACACCAGAAACATCTTCACAAATGTGCCCCTTTGGGGCAAGACACTTCCTACCTGTCATTCAGCCACCTTTAAATAAAAACTTATTGAGTCACCAAGAAACTTCCTGAAGATGGATTTCAAAAGCTTGATGTTCTGCCAGACATACTGTCTGAATAAGCTTCATGTCTTAGCGTCAGACCTGTTCCATCTCCCTTAGGCTCTAATCTTATTTGCTCTCTCATTTTTACCTGGCTGGTTTGCGGACTGGATGGGTCATAAGAAGGTACATAGTTCTTCAGAGTATCCTGAGGATTCAGGTGGGGAGGATATCTGATTGTTGGATGAGAAAAGTAGCTCGATGGGGCTGGAGGAAGAATAGCTTGTGTTGGAAATGGCAGCGGTGAGGGTGGAGGTGGAGTTCGAGTCGAGATGACTGCACAGGACAGAAAAGGGGAGACTGACGTCAGCCGTGGCGCCCGCCCCTCCGGCCCGCCCCCCAGAACCTGCGAGACCGTCCGGCTGGCGGCTCGTCACTGCTTCCCCGTGACCGACCCACACTCTCCCGCAGGACTCCACGGTCCACACCGGCAGAGAGAACACAACAGACCCAAGCCCGCTCTGGGGAACTAGCGCTCCGGCTTTCCACCTCCATGAACGCTGAGACAAAGGAAGTTTCTCTTTTATAGGTTAAGCCAATATTTCATAAAACGTTCCTTTAAGCAGAGTTATTTCCCATCAGAATACAATCTTTGATCAGAAAGTCTTTGTGTCTTAAGTCCAGACCAACTCACAGCATTAATTAAAAGGCAGGGGCACCCACAGACTCTCTACCGAAATTCAAAACAGAAGTGTACTCCACTTTTAAATAAATATTTTCCTTATACGTCCTAGCGGGTGGTTGGTTAAAAGCGAAGCCAATAATTAGGAAACAATAATGTGCAGAATAATTACCTGAGCATTGTACAAATGCTTATGAACATTTGAACGTGGGGCCTGGGAACTCTTTTTCCTAATGAAAATGTTCCTTTCAAAACCAAAAGAGCTCTCTGTAACTATTTTTCTTCCTACTCTAACTTTTATTACATGTAGCTTAACAGATGTTATTAAGATAAGACCAAGAATAAAACACACAGAAATGTGAATTTAAACTTTCATATAGACACACTAACTTACCAATAAATCACATATTTTATAAAGGGAAATAATATGTAAAACATATGCGAGGTAGACGATGTTTAATTGTGCTGTAATTTTTCAACATCAGTATGACCATAATTTATTGTTTTGGTTTTGAAATATAATTCTTAAGTTTGAAAAATGGAAAATAATATAATTGCAGGATCATTATCTCTATAATGTTGAGGAAAATCAGCACATAAGTACAACTTAAGAGTACCAACGAGTGTATGTAGAAGTGAAGATTAAATGTCTGTTTCTATTTAATATTTTGATCCAAATCATAGGAAATTACATACGATAAATATTTAGTGTTTTATGAGACAATTTAGCAAACAATATGAAAAATAAATTCTTTCCATGACCTATTAATGAAAATCATCTGGACTAACTTATCTCCAACTTTGTAATTATGTGCAAAAAAAAAAAAAAAAAAATAAAAAAATCCCTATCTGTCTTCTGTTAGAAGTGAAACTTAAAAGAATATACACACACACACTTTTAAAGGGATATTACTTATCTTCCCCAAGGAAGGCTTTTTTCAGAAAATATGAGAAATTAAGAATGTATCTCAGTGAAGAAGCACAAATTCAATTTTGTGGTCACAACTTTGCTTCCTGAATGTCTGGGTCACTCGGAATCCTCTGGATTGTTGTTACAATGCAGATTCCTGGGCCTAACCACAGACCTACTGGATGAGGCCCTCCAGGGGTAAGGCACCAGAAAGTACAATTTAAACAAGTGCCTCATGTGATCTTTCCACACACTGAAGTGTGCTCATCCTCCGTCAAAGGGATGCATTTCAGAGAACAATTATATGTTTCTGCAAATGGAGCTCCTTTTTGACATACTACTGTGTTGAAGACGTACACCCATTTGAAAGTATAATTGAAGGAGATCCAAACACCCGAGTTAAACTGGGCAACTTTTTTACTTGGTGTTGAAGTGCTCTTAATCTCAGCTAAATGAAGACCATGTAACCATGGTCTTCGCCCACATCTGTACGCAAACCCTTGAAGGATATGTACGCAGCTCCATCCTGGGCCCATTGGGCTTTGAGATCAAGGTGGCACCCATAGTTTTGGAAGAGATCTTTGTTCAGTGGAACCGGCACATATCAAATCAGGGCTCAGGCTCTGGGCTCTCTTGTACTGCGCTCACGGAAGCTGTGGCTGGCCCAATAAAAGCTAAGTAGAATATATTATTTCAAACGGAAAGTAAAAAATGGCTATTTCATTTCAATAAGGTCATTCTAGTTCTTGAAAATAGGAAATGCAAAATACAAGGCAGAAAAAGTTTCCCTTCATTATGAAAGAATTCATACATGCATACGTGTATATGCATTTCCTGTCTACATTATTGCAAAACCTTCCTAATTGTCTCCTTTCCTCCAGTCGTGCTTCCTCCAATACAGCCTTTACAGTCTCACAGGAATGAATTTTGTAAAATGCCATTGCAAGCATGTAACTTTTCTGCTAAAAATCTTTCAGTGGCTCCCTACTGCTTCCAGAATAAAAGCCCTACAACTTCACAGGTTTGTATGGTGCTTGTGGGCTGGGGGAAACCCGCCCCGCCTCACTTCATGGGCCTCATGCCTGGCCACTCTCTGTTTGCAGGCCACATGGAGATATTCGTGGATCCTTGGAGAGATGACAGTTCCTCGCTGCGGTGCCCTTTCTGACTTTGATACTAGCAGGCTGTTCACTCTCTCTGAAACAACCTTCCTCCTGCCTTGTTCTTCCTTCTTGTGGCGAACTCACTCTTTCAAGTTTTAGTGAAGAACACATCTCTTCCAGGCATCTAATCCTTTTCCAAGTGTCTAGCCCTGTTTAGATTTCATGCCTAGCTGATGTGGTCCCCTTGTCTCCCTGCCGGACTGTGAGCTCTTTAAGGACAGAAACTGTCTCTCACGACCAAGGTGCCTATCACAGGCTTTAATACATTACATATTGAGTAAGTAGCTGGTGAAGGACCAAGGTGGAAGGCTTATCTGGGTTTCCGTGGTTCATTATATAAAAGTGTACTATTTAATTTTTCTCCAATGTCAGAAATCTGAATATTATAATCAGGTCTCATAATGCATGGATGATTTGACTGCTGAGTTAATTCTGCTCAGATATTCAACATTACAGATCCATGAAATAGTTACTGATTTTTTGACCTATTTTAGCAGTACAGACAATATAAATATAAAAATTTTATACCACATTCGATTTGTATAGTCCTTTCTTAATTTTATAATTTTCTTAGAGATAGCAATAAAGGCCATGCATTTTTAAAGTACAGCAAAAATACATATCAACATGTATTTGGAGATCAAAGCCAAGGACTTTTCTTATAACTGGAGTTATATCCTTTGAATAAAGTTTTAAAAACCAGATTCGATTTGTTTGAAGAATAAGAAATTGCCTATTTATAAATTTAAAGCAATAACGGTATTGCTACAAACATATTTATATACAAAGATTCTTCACCAAAAATTCAGTATGCTCCTTTCTAGGGCTCAAGAATAATAGGTAGAAAGTATACAGTTTATTGCTTATTAATTATATCTCACTTTTAATTTTTGAAAGGGGATTTAGCTTAATTGTTCTTTAAAGTATAAATGTGAAATATTGTTTTCTTTTTCCTATGTAAATTAAGATATTAGACATAATATCAAATGACCTAGCCCACATTTATTTGTGCACATAAAAAAATTGTCAAAGAACCTCTTTTATTTTTCTGATTAATTTCACTCCTAAATAAGTAATTAAATATTGATTTTTGTATAGAAAATAACATCTATGGAAATAGTGTCTGTATATCTTAATGCTTCTGGAAATACTCCAAACTCAGCAATATACTTGAAATTCTGTCTTTCTTTGGTCAAATATATTGAATGGGGGCCAATCCTGAAGCTACAGATAAGATAACTGTGTTATTTATAACTCCTAATTTCTTGTGATTGTAATCTTTCCAATAAAGGCAATTAAAAGTACATTCACAAATGTTATGTAATTGAATGCTTTGGAAATCTTTTCTCATATATTGATAAGAAAAAAAATATTTGATTGGATCACAACCCTCCCTCTTTTGGCTGAGAAAATATGGCCGCCACAGCTATAATTATTACTCTTGCTCCATCCCTGAGAGTGAGCTCTGCAAACAAGAGGGAGGTTTCTCCTCTATGCTTGAAACTCCTCACCACTGTGTGCAACTCCAGGTATTCCGGGATGATGGTGCTGGGGGAAAGTGCTCAATCTTGGGGAAGAATCTTGTGGAGATGTAGAGCTGAACAGTGGCTTTTCAGGCTTCTTCATAGTAGTCGGAGAAGACATATCTGCAAAGGAAGAGGGAAAAAGCCAAACTTTATGACTTTCTTCAGCTATAAAGTTCAGGTTAATACAACAAGAGATCTCATTTTCCAACATTTCATTATTTCTGTACTTCGGCTCTTCTACAAAATATGTACTGAGGGTCAAAGACCCAGTTATGTTGGAGATTTGAAATATCTGTCAGAAACAATCTCCACTGAAGTTAACCCAAGCCTTTATTAAAATTATCATCGGAATTATTTCTCCTACTAAACAAATCTTGAACTTTTGAAAAACTAAGTATCATGTTTCCCTTGGCGCCTTGGTTCACATCAAGGTCTTTTTTACCTCAGCATTTCATTCTTAGATTTATATGATTCAGGGGTTTGTCTTTTGACCTGCTGACTACACTGTGGAAAAAAACAGAAGAAAACCTGGTGCAAATGTGAAAAACAACCTCTGGGAACGCTGGTAAGTCTATCATTGATTTAACATCTTCTATGGAAAACTCATTACTTGTTTAAGAAAAAGTACATTCCTTCATTTGCTCATTCTGCAAATATTTATTGGCTTCCTCTATTTGCCAGGTAAAGTGAGGATGTTATGAGAAATACAAAGTAACTGCTGTGGGGATACTCACTGTCAGTGAAGAGGAAAACGATAAGAAGAAAATGGCTGTCAACAGTGGAGAGGGAGGAAGCGTGTTGAAAGCAGGGGTGTTGTGCTGCGGTGTTTACTGGCCTCACTGCACAAGGACAGTGACCACCTCAGCCCCCCAGGTTAAGAAAGGTGCCTCAATGGTGCCATATTTAAAATGTGGATGGGGATGACACTCCCAAAGAGAGGAAATGTTCTGAAGAAGGAGAGCGTAGAATAAGCAAGTAGTACAAGTAGTCTACGGAGTGGTGAAATACAGAAACGAAGGACGGAGCAAGGTGCTGGCAGGACCCACACAATGAGGGGCCTTGGACTTTGTGTATAAACATCTGAATGCCTGCCCTGATGGGGGAGTGCTATTGATGAGCAAACTATGCTCACACATTTACAGTTTAAAGCTGTCCCTCCCGAAAGTACATGGAGGATGAATTAGCCAAAATGGAGACAGCAAACATGGAGACCACTTGAGAAGACAGATTTATTAATACATTCCTTCCATAAATATTTATTGAAGGCTTAATTTATGCCAGACACTGCACCAGTTGCTGGAGACACAATGGTGAACTAGATTAAGTTTCAGCCTCTACAAAACTTAGAAACTAAGGAGGAGATACACACGAATTAAAAAGGAATTATATAACCGTGTGACAATTGCTATGGTGGATAGCACTACCACAGTTATCAATTCATAGCCAACCTGATTTCGCCTTTACCCCATCTACACTCCCCCCGTTTCACTCTGAAGCAGATTGCAGGCAGCACAATATTTCACTTGTAAATATTTCAAATTGTAGCTCTAAAAAAAGGAGTTTTTTTAAAAAACCTAAAACTCATCACATTAAATATATATAATGCATATATATATACGCATTATATATATATATATGTAAAATATTCATTTAAAAATTTTTTAACAAGAGAAAAAGACCTCATGGTGCTGTTTTTTAAAAAAATTTATGGTGCTATTAATATAAGAAACTAGTTATCACTATGATTTACCATTTGAAAAATTACATAAGCTCTGGTAAACGCATCCAATAAACTAAATATGTGTTTTCAGCACGCCGACACTTAAAGAATGGATATGCCACTGTTAAAACAGTAGACATCACAGTCTACAAAAAACGACAGGTGCATTTGTGGCTGTAATTTGTGACTAACTGGCTGTCACTAACCTATCAGAACTTTGACGCGCTGGCGAACTATTTGCTTACATCTTTCTCAAAAGAAAAAAACGAAGAAAGGAAATTGCTAATGAAACCACAGCAATTAATGCTGCTACAAAAAAAGAGAGAAAATGTTGAGACCATTTAAAAACAGACCAAAAAAGTTCATTTCAGCTAAGATACCTTCAAAATGCCAGAAATAATACTTAATTTCACTTACGGGCTATGTGATTTAAAAGGTAACACTGCAAATACAGGTTTTGGCCGGCTAGAAGCTAAGCATAGACATACAGGTCTTTAGGAGTGGAAAGAACCTGTATTCCATCCCTCACTTTGCAGATAACGTAGCAAGTATCTATTCCAAATTTTTAAATTTAAAGTTAACTATCAGAAAAAGAAATCTATTGACACTCTTATGCTTTACCTGTGCTTAAATACAGATCTCAAATACAATTAATCAGTGTAATCAGTTTCTAAAGACTCCACATATAGGGGGCACCTGTGTGGCTCAGTTTGTTAAGTGTCCAATTCTTGGTTTCGGTTCAGGGCATGATCTCAGGGTCAAGAGATCAAGTCCCTCTTTGGGCTCCATGCTCAGGGATTCTCACCCTCTGCCCCTCCCTCCGCTTGCACGCACACGCGTGCTTTCTTTCTCTCTCTCTCTTTCCCTGTCAAATAAATAAATAAATCTTAAAACAAAAAAAGGCTCCTTGTATGAGTAATAGAGCATTTACTGTCCATGACCGAAGAACAATGAAATATGACCAGAGCTTGGGAAGCAGAACGAGTGTTATTCTAGTTCCGTCATTTCTGGGGACGCTCAATCCAGGCTATTGCAAGTACTGTAACTGCTTCCAAATTTTCATTAAACGTAGCCGGATTCACCTGAGTTACTTTCTTCTGCAAAGAGCACATAAATCAGGGGTGTTTGTCCAGAAGTTCAAGAAGATGAGTGATGATGTAATTTTTGAGAAATGAAGCCTTTGCATTGTCTTACTCAAAATAATACACTTGGCTTTCCTGGGTAATTATTACAGGTCCATTTATTGTTTGGATTCTCGTTAGGCATGCACCGAATAATAATGGTACCTTCGTGTGCAGAACACACGAAGGAATTACAGAGGCCAACACAGCAGAAGGAAATAAAAATTCACTCTTCAAATTGTAAAAGAGACCACAAATTGTCTTCTCCTCAGTCAAGCGAACTTATAACAGTAAAAATAAGAATGGAAGGTCCACCGTCCTACTGAAACTACTTCTTTAGAAACAGATAAAGAATGACAGTACAGAAAGTGGGCTTGACCGCCATTGTCTTCCCACTACGTGTAATTATTTTTGAGCCCATTAATCAATGAAGATATACTGGTACCCAGCGTGGGTACCATCCTTAATGCTAAGTGTGCCGGGGACACAAAGTGACCCCTCTCCCCACCACGGTCATAGGAAAAAAAACTCACAGCAACGGAGAAAGAATAAAAAGAAAATGTCAATTATCTGGGAGGAGGAAGGGTAGAGTTTCTAGCTATTACATTTTAATCATGAATCAAACTCGTATTGTTTTGATTTTAATTTTATTTTGAATGTCTGCAGTCTGGTAGACCTCATGCCAAACTGAAAAATGATACTGTTTCTATTTTTAATGCACTCCTAGGCTACAGAAATTAAAAAAAAAATGTTTGAGGAATGAATATATAGGAGAGATGGTTTTAAGTGACCTTTCTGTGGAGAAAAACAAATGTCATGCTTTTCACAGTGTATTGTCCCTCAAGCCGGAAGAATAATACATAAAAAGATTAGGTTGAAAATAAGTTGAATAATAATAAAGCTGAATAATATATAAATATATAATAAGTTGAATAATAATACATACATAATAATGGACACGTTGAATAATACATGAAATAAAGAAGTTGGCGAGAGAAGCAAGATGATGAGAAAAGGATTAGCTGGTGTTTCTAGTGGTGGGAAGGAGGCAGGAGTTGCTGGAGGTCCATGAGAAAGAAGCAAAGGTCAGTGAGGGCTTGCCATCAGACAAAGACATTTAAATTTGATTTGGAAAGTAACAATTTATAAATGAATTGATCTCTGGAGGGAAACGCTTTCCAAAAGCTCTCCATATTTTTCTTCTGCTTCTTGTAGCTTCCCCTCGACCCTTTTCACTTGTCCCTGGTTAAATCAAAAATTTCCTGTCTAGTCTCCTCCCAGGCCATCCTCCTCATAGCTCATTATAAAAACAGTAGTGGAACTCCTCCCCTTCAGACAAAATCTTCCTCACTTTAAGATCTACGATGGTATCACATTTTTCTTTTCCTTATCTTTCCATTTTATTTAAACTTTAGCTAAACTCATTTACTGATGGCCTCTTGGAGGGGGAGGGAACCAGGAGGAATGTGCTTCTAACTCTTTCTTTGCAGAGGACATTCCCTTGGGCTAGTTAATGATGTCTTCTTACCCTCTTTCCAGCTATAGAACAGTATTTTATCCACTGAACCAACTTGATTTATTTTCTCTTCAAGCATTCCCTCCTGGGACTGTGGAGGTCTAGATTTCCTTAACGATCTTGTGTTTCTGTCTGATTTTACCTGATGGATTTTTTTTATTATTATTATTTTGTACTTGTTCTTTCCATAGAGTGCGTGAGTGAGAGTGCGTGTGTGTGTTTGAGTTGACTAATAGCTTATCTCCTACAGAAGATGATTTTATTAAAGATGCAAAGACATATGGAGGCTGAAAGAACATGCTAAGGAAAAGAATTTTTAAAAATCTAGCACCGAAAGACAGTCGAAGAGGTTTAGAGCAGACAACGGCTGGGCAGTTTATCTCAGAATCTCCTGCACGTGAAAGCAGGTGGATGGTGAACTGATAACTGGTATACCAGATGGATAAAATAACCCGTCGATATATCGTAAAATGCATGGCTGCATGAGCAGAGGCCACCAGATGAGAAGTAACCGAATGTAAAGCAAACAGTGAAAACAAAATCAGTCACTGCATTTCTACTAAGTGTGAGAAGCCAGGGCAAGGCCTCAAGTTCGAGACGTTAAATAAGACCACCTGCTCCCTGACTCGGTGATGCTTCCAGCTCAGCAGAGAGGACAGCTATTACAAATACAAATACAAAACTTCATTAATTGCAATTGTGACATGAGATTGTAGAGAAGATTCTTCTTCATGACAGAACTCAGCGAGGCTAATTCAAGAAAACAAAGGAAAATTCACATTCATGGTGTTATTCTTCATCGTCCCTACCCATGTTTAGATTTATAACTGGGCAATCAGCTGTGGCCTTAGCCACCAACTCTGAAGGCAAATACATAATAAAAGGTGACTATGTAAGAAAAAGCTCAACTCATATAACCGGGTTCATTTAGATTCGAGCATAGCCTTAAATAAGTATTTTGCAAAATCAAGTCACCCCATAATTTTTACCGGCCATAGTATCATTTTTTTGGCACTGGGACATACATACATCCGAAGCCCTGATGTGTCAGTCATTTCACAGCATCACTTCAAAGAGATAAAGGCTTAAGCAAATAAAGAGTTAGATCAACTCATCTCCCAACAAGGTAATTTCATCTACAAAGGAAGCGCGTTGCTGTGAAACCCAGCGTATGCACTCGACTCATCAGCAGCTTGCACAAATGGCGCTCCAGATGTATATCTGTTCAAGTCAGCCCAAGGCAGCAATTTTGATCAATTCTAATGTGATAAAATGCTGCAGGGAAAGTGTGCAGAAACGTGTTTACGTCAGCCCTTAATTAAACTGTTGTTCACTTCCAAAGAACCTTAGGAAACACTAATGAGACATGAGTTTTAGCAATTTCTTCATCAAAGCAAAGACCCCTTCCTCGGTCTGTAGCAGCCTGTCATCCAAGTCGCTCCCGGGATAAATGTCACATGGCACTCCAATCAGTTAGCCACCTGTTAGTAGAACTTCACTGAAGTCAACTAGTGATCTAGGGCAAGCTCTAACAGCCACCTTAACACCTGCCTGTCTGGGACACCTGCTCCTTTTTCACATAGAGCAGAGCAATATGTTAGCTTTTCCAATATGCTTGAGTAGGTTGAGGTTACAAATCGAATTTCTATCACCTACATAGAAAACACATCATTTTCTTTAAAAAAAAAAAAAAAGTCTATTCTTCTTCCCTAGAATGACACTGACGGTTTACAACTATTTATTTCAAATCAATTATGTAAGAGCACACAAGAGTTCTTGAATTTCTGGAAGCTATTAATTTCAGCATGGTATAACATTAAATTAAAATATATTAACTGTGCCATTCTGGTAATTTAGAAAAACATATTTCTAACAAAGAAGCAAATTGTCTCAAAACATTTTAACAGTCCAATCCTTTCCATATTCGTAGGTTGTCTTTCTTATTTATACACCGTGCTTGTAAACAAGTCCAAGTGAGCCCTCTAGGCACAAGTCATCATTGGCTGGCTTCTCCTGGTTTCCAGTTAAGGTTAAGGTAATGTTTTATTATGAAGTGCTTAAAAAGTCATCGTCATTATTAAAAATGCCTTCTTTATTTTTTACATTATCAAGCTGCTAAACAGATGTTACAGGATTCTTTTTTTTTTTTTTTCCCAGAAGAAAACTCAAGGTGCAATGAAAACAGCAATAGGGAAGCTTCTGTTACCCTTGACCCTTTAGGATGAGCAGGACAGAGACCAAAGAAGGAAAGTGCATATGTGGTAACACTTAGTTTCAATAGTCCCGTGACTAAGATTTGGCAAGATTATGTTATATTGATAAGTCTTACCGAGGTGATACCTCTCATAGCTTTCTAGGCTTCCTTTTTTTTTTTTTTTTAACAGGTTTTAGACTTTCATTGATTTTTTTTCCCTAGAGTTTTAGAAATTTATAAAAACTCTGGACACAGGAAATCACAGAGACGGAGACCAAATCCACTGCTGGATGAGGCAAAGGTGGTCAACTCATCCATCACTCCGCTGAAACTCTGTCAAGCAACACAAAACACCGAGAGTGAAAACGAACTTCAGCTAAAGGGGATTCTCTGCTGTCCATGAACATGCCAGGCCGGCAGCTGGAAGACAACATGAGAAAGGAACGAGCTATCTGCATAAAACAATAACGCTGTTTGTAATAAATGAGAGGCTATCACATCTAGGGTGTGGGACCAGTTCAGGAGCTAGAAATCTGATACTTGCACATCAGGCCATAAATCCAGAGTCAGTCCTGAGAGAAGGAAACAGCTTGGGCCCCGTGCCCAGAGGACAAGGAGAAGGCAGGGAACAGAGCTCTGCCAACCCAATGCTCCCAGAGACCAAGGATTCACTTCCTCTGTTTTTGCCTGGGGGTAAATCAGGAGGAGGAGAGGGAAGTTTAGAGGTTATTTATAACCATATAAACGTTATGTAAAATACAGCAATTATCAAGCCTAGGAGATTCCCAGCCCAAAGAGCTGAAGCCCTTATTTCTATTGTTTCCCTGTGGAGAACCAAGATCCTAGCCTTAACAAGTTCTACCTACAGAGAAAGGGGTGCTGGCTGGGAAGCAGCCTGAGGGAATGTGTCCTGGAGCGGAAGGAAGAAGGGACACAGAGCCTGTGGGCTATACCTTTACCTTGAAACTTTATACAATCCCTGAGGGGGGTACTATCTCCATTTCCCCATATTTCCTTCCCCCCCTCCCCCGACAAAATGGAGCTGTCCTGGCTCAGGGGAAGAGAATGTGATGTGATGCAGCATGGTTTCAATGAAACATAAATGACAAGAAAGAGGTGCATGAGTAGAGTCAAAAAGTCATGGAGACACTGTTCTTTAAATATATTTCAGAGGAGATGTTTAAAAATTGCTTATAGAGGGGCGTCTGGGTGGCTCAGTCAGTTTTACTTGATTTCAGTTCAGGTCTTGATCTTAGGGTCATGAGTTCAAGCCCTGCATTGGGCTCCACGGTGGGCATGGAGCCTACTTAAAAACAGATAAATAGATATATAGATAGACAGAAAGATAGATAAATATGGCTTATAGAGCCATGTGCTACATTTAAAAATTATGGCTATGACAGTGGAGTTAAACCCCTCAGGTACCGCTAGTGGTAATGTAAATTCATAAGACCTTCCTAGATTCTGTACCAGTATTTGTCAACAGCCTTTGAAATGGACAATGTTTAACTCAGTAATTCTATAGTAGGAATGTATTTATTCCTTTTACAGAATTTCATTGACTATCTACTTGGTGACATGGTGCCAGGCATTATGCTAGGTTTGGGGACAGTGAGTAGAACTAGACAGGAACACAATAATCAGACTCAAGCACAAAGATACCTGTATGGTGATGATCACTGTGTCTTTATTATATAAAAACTTGCAAACTACTTACACATCCATAAGCAAAGTAGACATTTAAAAGCGTGCAGTATAGGCAAAGGGTGGCCTATTATGCAGCCAGCATAAAGTGGGAATTCAATGACATGGTAAAATACCATTATATTATTAAAATCTGTATGATAGGATTATAGGTGATTTTTATTTTCTTTTTATATTTGACAGTTTGTTTTTCTACAACTCCCATAAGTAATTTTACTGTTACGATAAAAAAGGTAAAATATGTATTTGGGGGGTGGAAATACGGTCTGTGGCTCCACAGAGTATTATAAATGGTGGACAATGTTGGATCTTGTCATGGTACTAGTTATTTCCTTCTTTTTTTTTTTAAGATTTTTATTTATTTGAGAGAGAGAGAGAGAAAGAGCACGAGTGGGTGGAGGGGCAGAGGGAGAGGAGAAGCAGATGCCTCACTGAGCAGGGAGCCTGATGCGGGGCTCCATCAAAGGACCCCAAGATCGTGACCTGAGCAGAAGGCAGACCCTTAACCAACTGAGCCACCCAGGCACCTCTAGTTATTTCCTTCTTAAAGTAAGGAAATGCCTTATTGGTCTTAGGTATTGGATATTGCAAAAATATAAAATGAAATGCTTAAATGTAACATTTGCAATTTAGTTGGCTAAAGGCAAAACAATGTATTTTTGAGAATACAAGTGAAGAAAAGAGAATATCTGAATATCTGTTTCTAAAGACTCTTCTAGATGTAAAATTTTATGATTGTGTGGCAAATGTGAATAAGTCCTTCCCACACACTCCAACTTAACAAAAAGCTCTGAATGTTATGACAAGACATATGGACTTAATCCCACTACAGTAGTTTCATGATGATGCCAGATGATTCAAAAAAATAATTAGCTGCCATGTTAAGAAAGTATCTCCATATATATATTTACATTTATCACACTCTAAAATAACTCTGAAAAACGGCAAGCTACGTTAAGAAGAGATAAGATAGCATCTTCAATTAAATTTTTCAATCTTCTTTTTAAAATGAAATCAGTTCTTTTTTTAAAGGAGAAAATATGGTAGCCTTCATCTTAAATAAATGAAAATTCTTACTTTAATCATTGAGTTATTTAATCTTAACTACACTTGTGCATATTACTGTATTCTTCAGCAATTTAAAACATTGTGATAGCTTAAGTCTCTCTCTATTGTATATTTCAATCCGAGCACAGTAAGCTGCATGTTACTACAAGTCTCTATTTATCACATCTCTATTAAAAAAAAAAAAAAAAGTCTCCAGGCTACACCTACACCCAATACAAAGTTAAAACTCAAACCCCTTTGAAACTCACAAACACCTTCCTGACGTGAAAGAAAGAAAGAAAGAAAGAAAGAAAGAAAGAAAAAAGAAAGAAAGAAGAAAGAAAGAAAGAAAGAAAGAAAGAAAGAAAGAAACCTTTGAATAACGAAGAACAGTGCTAAAAGAATAAATACTGAATAAATGAAAACTGCTTTTTAAAAATACTTCAAAATGCTTTTGTCCATTAAGCAATATCATTTTAACAGACAGACAATGACAAAGTGTCTCGAGTAATGTCAGAAAACCTCATTTGAAAGGAGGAAAAACACCACACAATTATGCAGGATTTGGAGTATATTTTAGTCCCTTATTAAGTACTGGCATAGGTAAATAGCTGCTATTCACCATGCCTCTGGGGAAAACCTCTTGGCTATGGAGGCTTATTAGTGTTAAGCATCTGAGAGCCATGGACTATAAAATAAAATCAATACCGTAACCTTAACTGTAAAAGTCAGAAAGATACTGGAAGAGTTCTAATTTAACAAGATTACAGATGAGATTTTAGAGGAGAACATTTGGGGAAAAGCCATGCATTTAGAAACATTTATGCTACAAGACATCTCAAGGTTTCTGTTGTTACTAATGCTGTTATTATCCGTGCTGGTAATGGTTAGGGTTGATTTAACTGATGTGTTACTTTAGTGGATTTACAGGAAAGTCCTAGAAATGATCTGGAACTTATTTCAAATAAAATCATTAAATTGAGGTAGTAAACTAATTGCTTAGGAACAATTATGATTTGATGTGGTTTCGTGTGGTAGAGAAAAAAATCACGAAAATGTTAAGGTCGTTAGTTCAGCAGCTCAATGCAAATATGATTACTCTGCACAATATTCTATTTCTCTTAATGGAAAAGTAGTCAAAACCGGTATAAATTGTAGTGTTTAAGTTCAACCTAAATCTATATTTTTCCTCTAACAAATGTAAATGAAGAAAAAAAGAACATTCTGTCAATGAAATTACTATGATGGCATATTTATTATCCTAATGGTTTTAGAAATCACGTGAAATTGATCAGTAACAAAACCTCTATTTAGTAATGGACCAATTACATTTGTGAGATAATGTCAATGAAACAGAATATTGTCACAGGATAATGGTCTCCTATTGCTACATCCCTAGTCATTTAGAGAAAATAAATGTTGCCGTCTGGCTGAGTCATTTATTTTCAAAGTAGGAGACACTGATCCCGTAACAAGGTTCTGTTATAATAACTCAATCTCTATCAATCATTTGTTGTACCAGGACGGCGCAGGACAGGACATGTATTTGTAAGAGCTGCACATTCCTCAGCTATAAGACAAAACATATGGTGCCTCCAACCACACAAACAGCCCAATTACTGCGTTATTCAAAGAGAGTAGTTAAACATTTTTAAAAAATTAGGAATCGGAAAACTTTCTGAATTTTCAAAAAGATCCGTGTTAAGGAAAGCTTAAAGACTCAAGTAACCGAAGATCTAAAAATTCTTTCATTCAATTAATTTAAAATCAAAGAATTTGGGACGTGAAGGGACCTTAGTATTCAACTCTGTTATTTTACAGATGAGAAAACTCAAAATTTACTGAAATTAAGTGTATTTGTCTAAGGGCACGCTAGTACTTGGAGTTTCCTGATCACCATTATAGTGCTCTAAGCATAAGGCAAAAAATTGAAACACAACTATTACACATATATTTATATATTATATATTTTTGATATATTGTATATATTTATATAGATCATATATCACATTTATTTATATATATCATTTATGTATTTATATATCATATATATTTATATATATCATATATATTTTTATACGATATTCTAGACTTCAGGATTATTTATTTCTTTTTTTATTTTTATCTTCTTTTTTTTTTTTTTTTTTAAGTAAGCTCTAGGCCCAACATGGGGCTTGAACTCATGCTCCCAAGATGAAGAGTCATGTGCTTTATCAACTGAGCCAGCCAGGTGCCCCAAGACTTTAGGATGGTTTATTAACAACATGTTAGTATTAAATGGAAATGAGATTCTTAACATGAGTGCAATCCAAGGACAGCACGCATGAATCCCTGGAGTCCGTGAACCCTTCTGATATTATGTGCATTTATCTGCATTTACGTTTCATATGTTAGGGGAAAAAACTGTAATAGAGGTTTTGTACCTAGCTTGCAAATCACATCACAATGACTTGTTTGGAAGGCAGTGTGTGGAGTATGGGTTCTACAGCTAAATGAACAAGTATTCCCATTCTACCTCGGCTACTTATCATCTGCGTGATTTATGTCAAATTTCTTAATCTCTGTAGTGATTAGTTTAATGAACTATAAAATGGTTTTTCTTTTAGTAGGGTTGAAAAGCAAAATACACGTAAAGTCTTGGCCCAGCCCTCAAGGGTAGTAAGTGCTCAGTAAACGGCAGCCACGAATGGCAGGAAGATCTGGTTTTCCTCATTTATCTGTATTTATTGAACAAAAAATTTTAATTTCTGTGGTTTCTTCAAGAAATAAATGACATAGAAAAAGGAGTTACTATAAAAATAGTTAATAAAGAAAAATAGTTAATATAACTATTATAGGTTAAAAAAAAAGGCTGAAAATACAAATATGGTAAACGGACCATTTTGGATCCTCATTGAAACAAAACAGTCTACAAGATATTTTGGGAAATTTGAACATGGAATATATATTAGGTAGTATTAAAGAATTATTGTCATATTTGTTACACTGACAATAGTATTGGGGTTTGTTAAAAAGAAAAGTCACTGTGTATTGAAACACAGGTATTTGTAAGTAAAATGACATAATGTCTGGGAATTACTGTTAAGAAAACTTCAAAAATCTGAGAGATAGTAAATGCAGTAAGATTGGCAAAATGTTGATAACAGTTGAAAGCTGGGCACAAGCAAGTTCACTTTATGATGCTCTCTGCTTTAACATTTTCCATAACAAAAAGGCTTTTAAAACATTATCCTTAACACTCAGTCCAAAGCTCTTCTCCACAATTATCTATCACAAGCACTCATAGCTTCAATTTTTTCTTAGTTCAAAAACTTTTAATCATGACACTAAAATTAAGAGATTATTTTTTTTAAAAAAAGCAGATATACATTTTACTATCTCAAAATTTTGTTTTGACAATTCTTCCAGAACCCTGGAAACTCACAAAATCACCTCTACACTTCCACTTTAGTTTCACAAGATCTAACAGACTCATGAAACTCCATAGAAAAACCGTCCATCTGCCAGGACACGTTAAGCAGTATTCAAATTTTCCTATTTCCCCATTTCTCCCTAAAGAGGTAAGTTTACATATTTATTCTCTAGATGGGTTGCAGAATAAAAGGGGAAAATAAAATCAGCCTTTAAAAAAGAAGACCTCAGCTCTGCTATTCATCATCTGGACCCTCTGGACAAGACAGCCCCTCACTGACCCTTAGATTGCTTAGCTGTATAAAATAAGCAGCCCAAACCACATCTTGCTAAAAGTTCTAATAATCTGTGTTCTATCTCTGAAAAATCAATCTCTTACTGTCATACAGTAACTCAAAAGAAACTGGCTTTCTAAACTACTTCAAAATAAACATGACATCAGTGTGTAAGAAGATTTGAAATCTTTTACCATTCCAAGAAACCCTGCGTGGCACGCAATTGTACCGAAGTACACGGTCTCCCGTGGGTTTTTCCACTATCCTATTTTAGGTTGTGTTCTATCAATCTAGAGACCCAGCATTAAATAGCAAGCTGTTATTTTTTCAAACTAATTAACCATTGTGGTTTTTCTGCAAAATGCTGCATTTTCAAGTCATTAAGTCTTGAGCACAGAAACAGGAGTATAACTTTCCCCATCTAGTATTGGTCCTGCTAACACGGACCCAGGTTTGCCCTATCCGAAAGGCTCTTCTTGGTTACAAAGCATGAAAGGAGCAAAAGCTTCTGCTAATTAGCAGGCAATGTAAGGAATTCTGACGAAAGGTTTCACCAATAATTTACTGTTTTCCTTTCTGTTTGAAGGATGCTCATGTTGTGACTTTTCAACTATAGCACCGTAGCTAAAGAAAGTGAAATACACCATGACAAAGGCATCCTGGGAGTTTGCTCTCCAGCGACATCATGATACATGGAGAGGTTCACGGAAAGTTTGGCAGGAACTGTAAATCGTTCACTTTCGATATTTTCAATAATAGGCTAAACAGAAAAAACACAAGCCTTAAAAATTGTGCTTGAACATTAAATTCAAACCATTTCTTCACATTTACTCATCAAAAGCACTTGTATCTCTGATTTCGTCTGGCTCAAAATTTGATATTTGAACATTTGACATTTAATCCTTGTGATACAAACCTTAAGAATGTAAGGAATTGTTGGTGTTCTCTCTGGTTCCCAAAGGGGGCTTAAAAATTCTTCCAGGAAGATTACTAAGCATTTGCCTTGCCATTTTCTAGGACTTCATTTAATGTTAATAACTCCCAGACAGTAGTTTTTCAACTATTTATAAAAGCTGCTCATTCACCCAGCTCCCATATTTCTGCAGACATCTTGAGATTATATCATTCGTCAGGCTGTAGTTTGGGCTAGAGCACTGTTTTCCAAAATTTGAACCTAGAACTTTCCTCCCTATAGATTCTTGAATGGAAAAAAAAAAAAAAAAGGTCCGGAAGTCACAAACTTAAGCACAGTCAATATCCACTCATAGACAGTCACATTGATGGTGCCCGCAGTACATTAAACGTTCTACAAATTCAATCATGAATGAAAAAGTTTACATTTTCATTCAGACAAAATTTTTCAAAGCCAGCTGAATACTCTTGTATCTGGCGTGCTTATTAACCTTCCTTAAACTCACACTAAGAAATGCGGGTGTCTGATTCTGGTTCTATCATTGTATTTCCTGCTCCTGGTTGAACTCATGATGTTGGGCTGGCATTATTATTCTCCACCCTGTGTTCCCTGGAGACTTTTGGTTTAATGCATTGGCTATTTAACACTATATCCTCATAGAACTCTATAAAGTGCAAACTGACATTTAGCACAACATTTAAAACTATATTACTAAAGAGAACTTTTGAAAAATTATTAGAAAGAAATCTCTAGGGCTCAGAAATCTATTAAAATTTCAAAAGACTAACTGAAGAGACTTATTTATGTGACAGACCGTACATTTTTTAAAAATTAGTGTTAGTGTTATTTCCTAGGACTCACAACAACCGGAACATGATGCCCAAATATTGCTTATTTGAGAGTCCAGTATGCATTTTTAAACTACCCTTAAAATTGTAATTACATACCAATATACTGCTAAGTAGTGTTAGTTTGTGCTAACATACCAATTCATTGGTTTTTGCCTATTTACTTCTCATAGTGCTTAAAGGTAAGCTGGTTCTGAGGCATGGAGACAGTCCCCTCCTAGTCTGGCTTACATGATTTATTTTCTATGAAGAACCCTTTTTCATAAATAGTAAAAAATTTTTTTTCTGCTCAGCAGGTCAAGGGCTGGAAATTTAATTTATTCATATTTATGTGCCCAATGCCTAGAAAACTTCCTGGCAAATAATAGGCATTTGATAAATGTTAATTGAGTCCAATTATCTGAAATCCTAAATGTGTAGGAATTAATAAAATTTTACTGCAAAGTCTTTTTGAATTTACATTTCATAAAACTAACATTATAAGTTGTTTAAATACTCATCAGACTGAGAAGCTGTTCAATTTTCCATTTAGAAAGCCCAGCTGTATATTACAAATATATTTACTGTATCATAAATGTCTATTAAATAGAGTTTTAGGAGCCTTTGATGCAGGCTTAGATGAATCTGCAGAGGCAAACACTGATATTGATAAAGCATTGTTTCAAATGTCCAAACATACCATTTGTCAGTCTGTTAAATTCCCAGGCATTAACGTACAACAAGATTTAGTCCCATAAAAGTAATTGGAATTGGAGGAAAAACCAAGACCTATCTCTTGTTTTTCCTCTTTTTTCAGAAGTGACAAAGAAACATTCTAATGATTTCAAGGAAAGTACATCAACTAGGAATTGAGTCTCTGAACTGACTCAGGTGGAAAAGAAATTAAGGTATGCAAGGTCTCAGATGGTATTTTTTCTGTGTTATTCTGTCAAATAAATAAAATCTTTAAAAAAAATTATAATTCTTTTATGACCAGGACATCGTAACTTTTCTGCCTTGTGGAATGAACATATAAATATAACTAATTATGTTTATAATACCCTAAAATAAACATACTTTTTCCATAATAATAATTAAATTATTAAAAGGTACGTAAATATTTGTCATTACATGAACCTAGATTTTCCGTTAAAATTTGCCTAATTGCTTTTTAAAATAAAGTGAGTATATTAATCTGGCTATTTTATTTTATTTTTTTAAAGATCTTATTTATTTATCTGACAGAGATAGAGACAGCCAGCGAGAGAGGGAACACAGCAGGGGGAGTGGGAGAAGTAGGCTCATAGCGGAGGAGACTGATGTGGGGCTCAATCCCATACGCCAGGATCACACCCTGAGCCAAAGGCAGACGCTTAACCGCTGTGCCACCTAGGCGCCCCTAATCTGGCTATTTTATATCCTTTACTTTGGCCTACTTGGAAAAAAATCTCAGTGGTTTGGGTTGGTGTTTCACATTAAAAGGGAAAGGAGAATGCCACATATTGTCCATAATTTTGCTGTCTTTGATTCTTCTATTTCAAAAATATGTATTGTTAAGTGCTATGGCAAGAATAGATTTTAATGCAAAGCTAACACTACCAGAATAAGGCATATTCAGGAAATAATTAATGGTAAATTTTAAACATTTCTGCCAATTATCAACACAAGCATATTTTAATCAACCAATAAGTAGTTATTGATTACCAATTAGCACAGGGCTTTGTGGGAGAAACAAGTATATGACAAGTACTAAAGCCATTATAAATATTGAGTGGTACTCAATATGCCCTTTACAATACCCCCTTCGTGACAGCCAAGTGTGTCTGAAGAACATTTGAAGATGGGCAAGAACAACCATTGGGCATTTTACTTGGCAAATTAAGAAAAAGGCAATTTTCTAAGAACAAAAGGACTGCATCTGGCTTAGCAAATTTATAAAGATAGTACTGTACTGCCCTCATTTTTTTATTGTAATTCAAGACTCCTTCCCACAATGGCCTATTGTGCACATTACAAAGTCTTCAGGGTCTTCAAAATTAAAGTGACAGAGTTTTTTTAAGCACACTTGAGAATGGATCGTTCTTCCTTACTCTTAATAAAATATGCCCTCACAGACTTCTCCCGTAATTCTAGTCATCTTGACAAAAGAAAATCACCAAGACAATACAATGATTTTACAAAGAGAAAGAATGACAGTTTCCCTTCTACTTTTCAAAAATGTTTTATAATATGATGTGAGATTGCCTGTATTCAATAGGCTGAAAGAGGGATCAATTTTTACAAAGTGACACTCTATAATAAAGAACACCTACACTTCTGAACAACACACCCGTTCCCACACATTCACTATGTTATTATTATTACCATTAGAATCTTTTCCAGAATAATTTTCTCAAGAGGAAAATATGGCTTTGTTTAAAACAAACTGACAATGCCAGTTAAACAAGCAGTAAAATAGAAAGGCTTGAGGGTTTTGTTTCTATTCTTACTTCTGCAAGTCTGGGGAAAGTTCCTATTACTTCTGGCCTTCACTAATGAGACTGATAGTCTGCCTATCAGTGTTTCATTTATCCAACAAATATCTTTTGTGCCCCTACTATGCACCAGGGTGCTGGCTACACAATGGCCACAATCGATAAGGTCCCCGCCCTCACAGCGCAGACGGATTCAGACAATGAATCCCACAAACAAGCACGTAACTATTTATTACGAGAACAATGAAGGAACACTACTGGGTGTCAGGAGAGGAAAACAGGAGCACCGGATTGAGATTGAAATTCCTCAGTTTAGGCTGGGACTTGAAAGATGCCCCCAAATTTGTGAGATGAAAAGTTAGAAGAGGAGAATCCCAGAGGGCGTGATTTAGAGGAAGGTCTTGGGTTTTGCCTTCCCAAGTATTAAAGCAGCAAGCAAAAGCGCCAGCAACAGCAGCAGGGAACAGGGCCGGCCCTTCCTGTGAAAGGATTCTGATTTCTCCTAAGAGGAGTGGGAAGTTACTGAAAGATTGAAGCAGGGGAGTAATACCGTGATATTATGTTTTATAGAAATTTTGTCTGTCTGGGGGTGCCTAGGTGGCACAGTCATTAAGCGTCAGCCGTCAGCTCAGGGCGTGATCCCCATGCTCTGGGATCGAGCCCCGCATCGGGCTCCTCCGCTGGGAGACTGCCTCTTCCTCTCCCACTCCCCCTGCTTGTGTTCCCTCTCTCTCGCTGGCTCTGTCAAATAAATAAATAAAATCTTTAAAAAAAAAAAAAAGAAATTTTGTCTGTCTGAAGAATAGATTTGGAAGGACGAAGGAGGTCATCTCAGAGCCAAAACTCGCCAGCTGATTTTCAGATCCTTCCACAAAATGACACATCACCTCTCCGTACTTCCTTACCTGTAGAGTGTGGGACCCCAGTGCACAACGCGGCCGTTCTGAAACTTACACAGCGTGTGGCTGTGGTTTTCTCTCTGGCAACTCTGCTCCCTTCTTTACCAGTTAAAAATCGCAACATGGTAAAGGAAACCCACTGAGTCAAAGTCCAATTCCTCCATGAAGATTTTTCACTTTTTTTTTCTAGTGGAATACACACACACACACACATACACACACACACACACACACATATATATATATATATATATTTTTTTTAAGTAGGCCCACACTCATCATGGAGCCCAACACTGGGCTTCAACTCACCACCCTGAGATGAAGACCTGAGCTGATATCTGGAGTCAGCTGCTTAACCAACTGAGCCACCCCGTGCGCCCTTCACCCAGGCACCTTGCTTCAGATGTGCAACAGCAAATAAGTCCTGAATAAGGAACTGATTTGGGTTTGAACTTCAGTTATTTGCCTCCTAAGATAACCTAGCGTAGGGCTCCCCAGCCTCAGAAACATACACTCAAGTCATGGGCTAAAAATCATTGTTAAAGAGATTTTTCTTTTTACATTTTTAGTAAAATGTAGAATTTGATTTAAAAAACAATTTTCAACTATCTTTTATGCTGTTGTTATAAGTCATATTTGCACACATACATACCAAGATATTGCAGTTAATTTTTTATTTTATTTTTTTAATTTTATTTTTTATAATAATTTTTTATTATATTATGTTAGTCACCATAGAGTATATCCTTAGTTTTGATGTAATGTTCCATGATTCATTATTTGTGTATAACACCCAGTGCACGTTAATTTTTTAAATTTTCATCCTTAACAATCTTCCGCTATTTGCAGCAAAAAGGCATGAGGATGTCTGATGAAATATATTTAACCCGACAGACTTTGAGAATGAAAAAGAGCTAAGTCTGAATTTAGAGAGCCAAATAATACCTATAAAGTTATATTTTTCCCCCAAAGCTGCCCCACAACTGGGTCATAGTTTCATAGTTTCATAGAAGGAACAACCAGATTGACTCAGACACAAAGTTGTTACATTACACTCATCTTTTTTGTTTATGCTGTACCTACTTCCAAAGGGAATTATGACTTCCTGTAAATGGGAACGGTCAGTAACTGTCCCCTGCGACCTGCTGGAAGTGTGGCTCCTCCCTGAAACACCCCATAGAGGGTAGCAAACTGATCTAATGGAGTCAGATCTTGCAGTTTGGCTGCGATCCAACCAGCGAAGGGAGACAAACCATAATCGGTCACATGCACGATCGGGGGTTCTAAAAGATCATTCTGTCTGGGAGAAAAAGCCCAACAGGGAAAATATGGGATTGTTCTAATGTCGATGACACATGACTAGTACATTATCTTCAAAATAATTTTACTGCAATCATTTTATGCAGAAAATATCATCCATATTGATTCAATTACCAAATTTTGACTATAGGAAATTTCTGAAACAAGCTGACATCTTACTCTGATGTCCCCAGAGGAATCATCTCATCGCTTACCTTGATCTCTTTCGTGCCATGTTCGGCTTCCAGCAGCTGGTGAATTCGGAGACGGATAGAAGTCTCCTGTCGGACTTGGTTCCATATTTTCGTCTATGGATATAGTTTTGGGTCTTTTGCTGTTAAAATATGACAACAGTTGCATTAATGGGATGTCTAAGGAGGTGTGTAGCAGGTTAAAGTATATAATTTGAGAAGATTCTTACTATAAAAATTTCCATAAACACAAGTAACAACATTTCAGAATCTTTTCTGAAATAATAGAGAGTATTCCAGACTTCAGGAGTAGCAAACCCTTCTAGTTGTATATATCGTTTATTATACCATATTATACCTGCCTAATGATAGGGTGCTTATTATATTTACCTTTTGAAATGTGTTTCCAAAGAAATTTCTGTAGTAAAAAGTGAATTCTTGATGTGATACGGGTACTAACTTTAAAATTATGAAGATTGCACCTGACTTATCATTACTATCAATGCTAATATTATTCATAGCATAGCGCTTGCCATACCAATGTCATTTTTTCATATTAATTCAAACATAAGGCAATGGAGTCAGTAGAACATGATCTTTGGAGTAGAACCGGCCTCGTATCAAATCTTGACTAGGCCACTCAATACTTCTTAAGAGTAAGCTCCTTAACCTTTCTAAACTCAGTTTAATCATTTGTAAAATGGAAATAATAAAACCTAGTTCAAAGAGGAGTGGTTGAGAGGATTAAATGTAAAGCTCTTAGTTGAGTGGCTGGCATTTAGAAGACACTTATTAAGTAGTAATTATTAGTAGTAACCATATAATTAATAATATTAAAAAATTTTGGAAGACTTTATTGATTATAAATTATTTCGTATATTCTTCTTTATATTTTTTTCTAAAAAATTAGGTTATGATCTTTTATTCTCAAGATCAACCATGAAAAATAGGTCATTGCCAAATTCAAACAAACAGTATACTTTTAAAATGATACATTTTAGGGGTGCCCGGATGGCTCAGTTGGTTAAGGGTCTGACTCTTGATTTTGGCTCAGGCCATGATCTTAGGGTCATGAGATAGAGCCCTGCATTTGGCTCCATGCTGGATGTGGAGCCTGCTTAAGATTCTCTCTCTCTTTCTCTCAAAAATAAATAAATAAATAAATAAATAATACAATTTAATAAAGAAAACATGGCTCATCCCAGTTATTAAGAAAAATGAACATTTAGGGCAGAGATTAAAAAGGTATGTCATGGGGGCACCCGGGTGGCTCAGTCAGTTAAGCTTCCAACTCTTGATTTTGGCACAGGTCATGATCTCATGGTCATGAGATCGAGCCCTGGGTTGGACTCTGTGCTGGGCATAAAGCCTGCCTAAGATTCTCTCTCTCCCTCCCCAAAACGTCCCCCCGCCACTCTGAAAAATAAACAAACAAGCAAACGAACAAATAAATAAATAAAAGTTAAAAGCTATGGCATGGCATAGGCCATCTTGCATGCTATACTGCTATCATATATTCCCATCAATACCCTATTGAACAGTCAATTATGACTATGAAAATGGATTTTTTCCCTTAAATTAAAAAAAAAACAAAAACCTTATGTACATCTCTACAGGTAAAAACCAAAGAGAGATATCTTCTGAATTAACTTTGGTCAGTGTAATAACCATAATGTCATAGGATTTCAGAGCTGGAACTGACGTCAGAAGTCTTATCCATACATCAGTCCTCCCTTTTCTTACAAGTGGGGAGACAAATTTGGAGAAATTCAGTGAATTTCCCAAGGCATCTTAGTGGGAAGCAGTCTGCCACAAAGTAAGGACTGTGTTCTTTTTGCCGCACTGTTTCCAAATCCTAGAAGCACACGTACACCCGGAATCCTAGAAGCACGTGGTCATCTGGAATCCTAGAAGCATGTGCACATGTTCACAGATGTACTCAGATTAATATTTGACTCACAACTCCCAGAGTATTAACATGATGAAGAAGATAGCAGTTTCTATCCGTGCAAAACCACAGTGGGAGTAAATAATCGTCCTTTAATTTATTCCTATGGTGTCCGAAGTTAGAATGCATGGTTGTTTAAACACCCCTTTAATCTAATTCTCTCAGCTATCATTCAGTAGTAAATATGTACGAAAGGCTTAAAGTGAGAGAGAAAAGATTTTCATAAGGAAATATCAGAGAAATGTTTTTGAAACCTTTTTTATTCTTAATGGCATAATATGTGAAACCGTATGACTATGAAGAAAATCTGTGTTGACAACACACTGATCCATCAGACCAAATAGAAACGTACTATCACATTTCAAATTTAGAAAAACTAAAGCATTTTTAAGACCCAGCCATGTCATAGACAATCTGAGTAACAATAAACCAAACTGCCCTGCTATGTAACCTAACTATATGAAAACACAGTCTGACCAAATATGATATAAAATTGAACTTAGTTCATAAACATAAACATGTGCACAGCCCTGTAATTAATTCAAACGCAATTAACTTTCATTATTGAGAATAGCATAGGAAAATAATTACCCAGATAGTCTTTGATTCTTAAAAAACGGATATTACAAAGTGAAATGTTTTGCTCTGGAATTCCTGTACAGTCTTACATTTGATCACGGGTATATATAATGCTCTGAAAATGAGATGGAGCTTCATATATTGAAGATCCAGCTCGGAAAAAAAAACCCATAAAGCTATAATATTTATTCATCGTACTTCTCAGTGACTCAGTCCTCTTCTCGCATTCTGTAACAGTGGAACGTATCATCACTAAGTCCTCCGCAAACAACTTTCCAAGCTATTTATCCCTCATTTAAATAGAAAACCTCTTTTTAAACTTCTGTGGGACTCAAAGTTACAATCAGAAGATCAAGAGAGAAAAGTGAGAATGTCAACAGGGAACTAAAAAGTAAAGGAACCTCACTGTAGCTCTTCCCCAACAAAGGCTGGTCAAACCAAACCTCAGAGCAGGTAGTATTTTCATTGGTAACTGAGAATCAACTAAATTATTTTAAAAAATACCAACTCACTGAAGACATTAGCAAAGTGTGGCCTAGGATAAGACCTTTACTTTTAAGGTTAAGTAGACGACACATGTTGTTTTCATGTTTTATTATACCCAGCTTGGATGTGATAGTAGGGTAAGAGGTATCAGGACGGATCAATCTATAGACCGGGGCGGGGGGCAGCTCTCTGCCATGACAACACTGCTTTTAAAGTCGCCAAAAGATCGAGTGAACTTGTAGAATTCTAATATTTCACAGAAAAAAAAATCATATTCATATTTTTATATGAAGGTAATATAGTTCTCTTGTCCCACCCAAAAGATGTTTTTAATGCTTTGAACAATTACATTTAATTTTCAAATATCAAAATAAATTTAACCAGGTAAAGAGTAAAAATTCATGTAGAAAGGGAAAAGTCTCGAACTCTTGGCCGTTTCCCGATCTCTTTATCTACCTACCTGTCTGCATATCTACCTGCCTACCCAGCTGCAGAGAGACTGAGAGCAGATGCAGCTCCTCTTTCAGTTACCTGCTTGGTGGAGAAGACAGTGACCTCTGAAGATTGACCCCCGAGTTCATGTCATGATAGTATGGTTGGCTCGGGATTTCTCCAATTGGGAAGTTGACTCCAGTTCCCTGGGTTATGGGCGCTGAGGAATAAAACAGAAAGAAACATCAGGAATGATTTTACACTTGAATGTAATAATCTAATACGTTCCACGCAAACTGTCTTTACCCTGAGACCCTAATATCAACTGTTTACCAGGGTACGACGAAGATTCCTCATAACGCCAGTGTTCAAGTCTGTCATCATTGGTTACCACTTCCCCTATTCCCACTCTCCAACCTTCTCCACTCACTCCTTTCTATTAGTTGCACCGTATCTGTCACTGTATCTAGTCCATAGGTAATTCAGAGGAAACAACATGTTTCCTATTGCTCAGCACAAAGCAAGGTGCTTTGAACGAAGTTGGTTCTTTTTTTTTTTTTTAAGATTTTATTTATTTGAGAGAGAGCATGAGGGGGGTGGGGAGAGGGAGAAGCAGACTCCCCCCTGAGCAGGGAGCCCAATGAAGAGCTTGAATCTAGGGCCCCAGGATCATGACCTGAGCTGAAGGCAGACACTTAACCGACTGAGCCCCCCAAGAGCCTTCTAAGTTGGTTCTCAAAAACCTAATCGCTGTTCAGTTAATCAAATTCGAAAATTAACATGTTAAAATGCATTAGAAATCATATGAATATTATTTGATATAACGAATTCTTGTTATTAGGGCAGGTTTACAAGTAAACTTGACAAATGTGAAATAAGAGCCCAGTTTTGTGGGTTTTTCCCCAAAATACATATTCAGGTTGATATATGAATAGTTAAGTGTGGCCTTACTCAATAGTTATGGGGTTTTTTAAGTTTGTATACCCAACTTTCTAAAAATCACTTACAATGTACTCATGAAAAAAAAAAGAAATAAATTATTTATTTATTAAAAATAAATAAAAATAAATAAAATGTGCTCATGGTGTTTTATAATTTAAAGTATTATTTTTAAATCAGGAGATCTTTTTGACTTTGCTGATATAGTACGAACTGAGATTCTTGTATATAAGTATTGGTTTTTGTATAATGGATTACATCTGTTTAAATTTAAAAAATTTGTTTCTAGACATCTTGAATAGATCCGTGAGGCAGCATGTTGTATGAGAACGGGTAGAGTCTTGGGAGGTAGCCATTTAGTTTGAACTCCCTCTGCTGCTTCTGAGGTATGTGCCTCAGTTTCCCAAGCTCGAAAATGAGAATACCAGTCACCTACCACCTATGATTATTTTGAAAATGAAATGAGATAAGGAGTGATAAAAGCCCAGCATCATGCCCAGTGCATAAAAGGTATTCAATAAATGTGAGATCGCTTCTTTCCTTGATTTCTTCCCCCACATCTCTTCCCTGCCAGCCTGGAGTGGTTAGCAAAGGGTGAACAGTTCAAACCACGCTAAAAGCAGATGAAGAGTTATAAATGAATCTATTTGTTGAAAGTCTGTTCCTTCAACAAGTTGTTTGTGTCCATTACTGGCAGGTGCTGCAAGGGATACAAAATAGTCTAAGATAGTTCCTGTCCTTAACAAAACAGATTGGGCAACAAGCTGGGTAAACAAAACACTCATGAAAAAATAGAAATACCAGCATAATGCTGATTATAATGAAACAGCCCAAGTGAATGACAGCACCAATAAACGCTATGGGATTTCATGGGAAGAAGAATCCAATACAGGCTTCAGGGATCCAAGAACTCCGAGGAGAAGCCATAGCTTGCACTGGACTTTGGAGAACGAGTAAGGTCTTAAGGCGAGGTCATTCTCAGCAGGGGTTACTGCAAAAGCAACATCAGGGGCAGAGATAATATGCAAGGTGAAACCAGGCAGGTTGGTGTTAAAGGAGAGTGCTGAAGAAGAGTTTCTTTCTTTACCCATTTTTTATCAGGCCTTCAAAAGCTCTAATGAGAGAAAAGTGTGTCCCGGGGCTGTGGTAACAAAACTCTAGAGCCCTGGCGATTCACTCTAGGAGCATACAGTCTACTTAATCTTCCTCTCTTCCAACCGCTTCAAACTGAATACACAATTCCAAAAGGACCGCAGATTTTCAGGGAATTTTTCTTCCCCAGAATTTTAATGTGTTCACTGCATGTGTTCGCTGTCAGCTGAATTGTATGTCAATACCAGGTCGGCCAAGATTTACTTAAAAATATTTTTAAGAAAGTATGATTAGGAAGCACATGTGTTACTGCAGAGAAGTAATTAAAGAATATACGACGGATCTCTCTCTTCCCCTATTAAAAACTAAATCAATATATACAAGATTAGTCTCAGCTCAAACTTCTGGAGTTTATGCCTTCTGTTAAATTATTCCCTTTATATAGTGTATTTTAACTTCATTTTAATAACACAGAAAATATCTGTATTCAATGGGTAACTATGTCAAATGGCTTGAATTCTTTGGGCAGCTAAAATGTAACTGTTTGTTGTGGCTTGAGGTAAACTGGAGGTTAAAAAAAAAAGCAAGGTAAGAAATTCCACAGTAACCACATGCTTTAAAGTTTATTATTAAAACCATGTTCTATGTGACATTGGAAAGCAGGGTATATGCTAGAAGGAGGCATTTGAGGGACTCAGGGAAAGACCTGAATTACTGACAGGAAACTTACAGGTTATAACTTATGCAAAGTACTTGCAATTTATTAAGCTCATGCAACATTTAAGCAAAGATCTGTAGTTTCTATTTCATACATATGGCTTAAGAGTCAACACAGAGTGCTTGGCCATAAACATACTAGATGAAATTTATAGTAAAATAATAATTTAAAAAATCTTCGGAAACTTTGTTTTTTCTAAATTTTCTTGCAGACGGATTATTACAGACTATCAAGACAGCAATTAAAATAATTTATCCACAGATTTATACAGGAGCATTGCAAAAATGCAACGTGCCTTCTGACATTTAAGGGGAGAGTACAAGGAGAAGAGTAGATTAATAACAAACCTGGCCAAATTCTAAAGCAGCACTCACCAAATGTATTTAATAATAAAGAGAGTATGTGAACATGGCAAGTCCCGGGCTGATACTCCCGTTTAAAAGCCTCTGGAAGAACTTACAGCAGATGCAAAGATCAACGTTAGCACCTCTCCTGGAGAGCTGCAAAGTCTGAAAGCTGCAAATCATGTTTAAGAGGCTGCCAATATCCTCTTAGAAACGAAGCTCCAAAGAACCTCAGATTCTAAGGGTTAGAGGCCACCCCTTAATCTCTCTTATTGTTCTTCTCACTCCAAAAGCTGATCCTAAATCAACTTTCAAGATGGAGATAATATCATTCAGCAGAAAGATCACTATCCTAAAATTGAGGAGCTTCATTAGCTAAAGTCAACAGACACATTAGTGGGTCATATGATAGTCAAACCCTGGAGGCCAGAAACCATTAACATACTGTGAGCCCTCACGAAGTCAGAATCTGTGATATACAGCATAAGGGTCGTGCTGAAGTTTCTGCTTACTTAGCAAGCCCGTATTTCATAAACAACGAAGTTCAATTGTGTAAATAAGATTATGATGTGGATATAGTAAAACACTTAGGAGAATAACTGCTCAAGCCTTTCAGAGACACCTATTTACATACGGAGCAGAAAATAAATGTTTGCTGCACAAAGGAATGAATGGACATAGATAATTAATACACTAATTAAAGATCAGTAATGTGTGTTGTAAGAGCTTAAAAACCTAAGAATGAGTGCGTTTATTCAATCTACCTCATTTTCGAACTGTTCTGGAAAGGTGTTTTTCGAATCTTTATGTTTAAATTAAGATTTTTCAGAATATCACCCTGGTCTTTTAAAGCTCCTGGGTGGCGGCCTTTCTACAGCGTTTAGCATGATGTTACTTATAATAAGGAACTGATAATGTTTTCCAACGGATGACTCTTTGGTCCTTCTCACGAGAAGGAGGAAATACATCACGAAACTTAGGAAAAGACAAATTTAAACAAATAATGTTATAATGTCTTGTAACTGTAGCAGAACAGTATAGGGAAAACACCTCCCCACACACACCCCCCCCCAACTTTCAAATTCCCGCTTCCTTACATGAGGCCAGAAAGTGGTAGTAAGTCAGGCACGTTCCTTTCCAAATTAAAAATAAACACAGAAAACTTTCAAATGTCGGAGGCCTTCCATACCACCTTATTGATCGGGAAAACCATGCAAGGCTCATGGCCATGGTCAATGGAGTAGACCATCAGAATCCCCCTGTCCAGCAAACATGAACCCTAGGGTTGCTGGGATATAGGGTATTTGGTTTTGGCCTCCTGCACTGCCCTAAGTAAACAGATCGTGACAGAAGTCTTTGGGGCATACATTTATTTATCACAGAATATGTCAGAAAGGATAAGTTACTAAAGGTCTTAAACATTCATGTATACAACTCCCTGAGATATATGCTATTCACACTGGCCACTCTAGAAAGAGGAACTCTTCAAGAAACTCTGATTCGAAAGACACAGTCACCTACCAGCTGGGGGATGACTTCACTGACCACAACTCTAACTCATTACCTAAACCTACCCTCAGTAACTTGCTTTGTTCTTTTGGGATCACCATAATTCTTGTTCAAGACCTCTGAATTTGACCCAGATGAGAAAAACACAACTAAAACAAGGACAGAACGCCACTACGTCACGTGAATAACATCATTCCAAACGGTGACGCTCTCGAACAAAATGCCAGGTAAAAATACAGCCTTTAAAGTTACATAAATAAGCTAAATCAAAGAGAACAAGAAGAAATGAGTCACCTCCTATAACAAGATGATACCATCAGAGCCACATCTTAGGTCTATTTGTACATACTAGTAATACGTAAAAGACTTAAGTCAGTAAACTACTCCCTTGCTTAGGTAGCCGGCCAGGTGAACTTAACCCAAGGAAAATCTCATCCGGCCTGTCAAGAATGGTGTCTCAGGTGAGGTGGCCAGTTAAAACAATTGAACATTGTTCTGGATCACAATAGCTTTCTATCTATATCCAAAGTACAATCTGCAAAGTTAATTTCTGCATCCCTCTCCACTCTGCATGTTAGTGTGGGTATCCTGTACCTCTCCAAGCCCCCACCAAAATGTTAGTAGAATGAAAAAGCACTTATCTACAGGAAACTTATGTGGGTTATCATAACAACATGGAGTACATTTAATTAATCACACTTCCTTTGCTATAAATGACCATCTATGGTCACAGAGAGAACGGTGAATTAAGTGAATACTAATACCACGGCAATCAGAACAACCCCCAAATTATTTTTATACTACAAACGTTTGATGACCTAAATGCAACTCTTTTAGAAAATCCGACAAAACAGATTCACGTATGAGTTCATCAAAAAGATGGGAGATTTTAAAACTCAAATTTTCCTAGTAAGTGGTTATTCTTAATACTGTGTTGAAGGTTCAAAATATTGCCTATCTTAAATCATACCGTATAACTAAATATTAACAAAACAATTTACTTACTTCTGGATACCCTCACAAGTTCGGATACATTGAAGACTCCAGATTTTACAAAACTATCCTCCAGGTAACCTGAAAATAAATATCAAGAGGAAAAAGATCAGCACAAGCAGGAAGCAAATAAATGATTAAACGCTAGGATTTGTTCAAGTGTTTTTAAACTAAAGGTTAGAACGAAAACCAAGTGTGCTGACAACAAACACAAGTGAAAGCAAAACTCTTTGAATGCAATCCGGGGTCTGTTTAAACAAAAGTAAGAAGTTGAGATGCCAAATAATTTCCTAGGGAACTTTCTTCCCCACTTGCTCAATGTACAGGGCAACTGGAATGGTTTTATTTGCCACAGCCCACGCATAGAGAATGAAGATTCTGGGGTTCTGACCGAATGCATTCAGCTCGGTAGCACCTGGTAGACTAAAGTCGACCCATTTACAAAAAAGAAAGAAAGAAAAAGGAAAACCACAACCACAATTAGAACCTTGTTGGAATTACTTCAAAGATCTCCTGAAACCACTGTTCTTTCACAAATCCTTCCCTGATTAAAGAAAAGCAAGCTGCTGTTTGCAGCACTCCCCCACCCTTCCTCCAAGGTCATGAATCACACAAAAGCAGAACTTATACGTATAGCAAATACTTTGCATAGACCTATTTCCACGTACCTTTGATAGACCTCACATGATTTCACTGCCCTCTCACTCTTGCTACTACTTCCCTGGACTCCCTTCATTTCAAGAACCACATACTTTTTCTAGCAAATGGTGATAAACCCAGGCCTCCAGGAATGCCATGTGACCCTTCTGTGACATCCAAGTGCAGGGTCCACAGCGACTGTGGCCCACCATTCAGGAGCTTAAGTTCTGTGCTGTCTGGGATCTGGCCAAACTGTGTCCAGGATTAGAAATGAGGACTCCCACAAATACCCAGTCATGTCCCTAGCTTCTCACTGACGTGCAGGAGGCATACTGAGGGCCAAGAGGAACAGAATACCAGAAGCACGGATATGGTTACTCTCTGCTTCCCAGGAAGAGAATAAGAAAAGCCTGAAAACCCTCGGAATTCAAATGTTTCCAGGAAAACAAACTCTAGATTCTAAGAACCAACAGTTGGATCAGTTTTTATGTAAAGTTTTAGGGCTGACCAAGGGACTCGATTCAGGGCAGGAATGTGAGTCAGAGGTGGTTTAGCTCTCAAGTCAGGGAGCTGGCATCTGACTCCCAACCACACTTTATCAGGGTGGAATCCTGGTCATGTTATTACATTCCTGGTGTCTCAGACTCCTCATTTAAAAACTAGAGATAATAAAATTATTATGAATGATAAGTGAGATAAAAACATAAAATCCATATTAGGCACTGATTAAACGTTCCCAATGAGTTAGGATTGGCCAGTTGTGTCAATGATCACCCATACATTGAATTATGCACACTGGATTCCAGACGGTCTCAAATTATGTGTAAATCTTTTTTAGAAATTTTGCCAGAACAAAAGCTATCACAGTTCCTTTTACCTGTATCCAACATAAGAAGACAGAGAATCATTCGATGAGCTTATACGCTTCATTGTTGTGAACCAAGGAGTCATGCGTATCTGAACACTATTATACCCATCATCACCCTCTTTAGAAACAGAACAAAAGAAAGAGTGTGAAGGAATTATGAGCTCTCAGCTGGTGATAAAACTCAGGTACCATATTAAGTATTACTTTGAAAAAAATATATACATTTTTAAGAGGATAATGACAAAATGTCCCCATTTGATATACCTATGTTTTAAGAAATTCCTACTTCTCAAGCAACTTAATTTTTCACCAGGTTGAATTTGTTTCAATGATTACTGAGAAACTTTTAGGTAGCCTACACTGTTCAAGGTTCTTAAAGCCATGAAGACGAAAAAAGGACATTGACTCCCTTTGTGTGGTTGGGGGAGAAGATATTTTCAATATTCTGAACCGTGGTAGGTTACCATCATGTGACACAACAAAAAATGCAATACACATCTTCGTAAAGGAGATCAGACAGGATTATTTGTCCTCGCCCAGCAGTACTGTCAGTGTCTGCCCTCCCACCTTTCTCATGCAGTTCCATTCCTCTGATCAGATGGCACTCTCTTTGCATACTCTGTTCTCATCCTGCAACGTCCAGCTCAAATACCGTCTACTCCGTGACCTGTTCCTCTACCCTCCTCCCCCAATCCCTGCACCAGCCACAAATCATCTCTTTCTTCCGGATTCACAGAGAACCTAGTTTGTACTTACTTACATCACTTTCCACATTCAAGTGTCCAAGATATCTGTTTTCAGGTCTTGTGTTTCTTACTGGATTATCAGCTCCTTTATTTGGAGAGTGACTGGGTTTTGTTCATCTCTGAATGTCCCTTCACAACTAACTCTGTGCCGATACATACAGCAAGTACTAAATCAATGCTTACAGAACAAAATTTTCAATTTTAACCTTTTGGAACAGGGTCATAAAAAAGCATCTTAGTAATCATGTGACAGTGTAGGTGTAGATGGCTTAAGGTTGAAGGATAATTATACTGACTCTTGTTATTCCCTGGACTCGTCTGCTGACCAGTTTATCGAGGCTTTTGGGTAGAATGGGAAAGAATGATGAGCAGAGACAGATTCTATCTCTGACTTTGTTACGTTCCAGTACACAACTTGAGGCATTTAGTACAAAGTGACCACCGAGAAACTAGAAGTGTGTAAAGAGTCGGAGTTCAAAAATATTTGCAAAATAAATTGGTGAATGAGTGACTAGTGAGCATTTCAATATATTTATATAAAGTAAATCATGTGTTATACGTAGTAACATGTCAATATGTAGATATCACGTGAAGTTCATTTCCTTATTACTCCCGTGAGCAGTCAGGGCTCCATCTGCTTCTTTGTCATGCCCTTGAAGACGGAATGGTGTGTGGACATCAGGAGCCCAATCATACGGATGGGAGGAGCCCCTCAAGCTAACCCTACTAGCAGGAAGACAGGCAGGCAGTCACACACAGGCAAATACAACGACTATCTCATAGAAAAGGGAAGGCAATTCAGAATGTAGCACGGTGTTTCCCCACCCCTCACCTCCAATTCAAGTTCCGAGGAATCTGAATCTACAAGGAAACCTGGAAGAGCTATTTTGCTGAAACTGTGAAAGGCACGGAAGTATCTCAGAACTGCTTGGGCACCCACTAGACAAAATGCAACACCCACAGGTCCCACTGGGCTCCAGTCCTGCATGGAGCATGGTGAGACTTCACTGAAAAGAGGGCTCTCCAGGATGAGCGGTAACGCAGCCCCCCCACATGACCTTACGGGAGTGGGGGTTAGGAGGAATCAGGCAACTGGGTAACCTGGGAGAAGCACCCGACGCCAACGGCTGCGTCCTCCGTTCATCTTTGCACACAGCACATCCTTACTATGCACAGGCATTACCCAAGACGAGGAGGGCAAAGGAAAGAACTAGTGGAGGACAGAGCACTTGGATAGCGAATAGCATACAAGAAAGTATACAGGAAACAATGCATAAGGACTCTGGCAAAACAACCGGGGAGAATCACGCAGGGTGTCAGGAGCCCTGTGAGAGTACAGAGGATGAGACTCAGCAAAATGCAGGGTGTTACTATTAACACAACCCCATCTGTAACCTCCAGGCTGCTGGGGCCTTCCAGAAACATGGTTTTCGTGTGTTACATAGACCACTGTGAATCTAAATAGCTGATACAAAGGCCAACGATTTTAAAGCAATTTGGAGACATTCATATAGTAAATTCCCTTCATCTACCAAAGGAAATACGAGCATCTCTGAGGCAGAGCAGCTGCTTAATGGTTACAGAGCAATATTACACAACAGCTTAAGCCAAGAAGCAAAGAACAACTCGGCATTTATGTGATGGTGTATTTACACTACATGTAATGCTTTTTAAAAAATAAAATTGAGTAGGAAATAAAGACCTCTGCAAACTGAAAATTCTCAAAGGCAATATCAAATTATATTATTTTACTTCTTTTTTTATTTTTATCTAACAAAAGCAACAATAAATCACTACTCAGAAGTTAATATAGTGTTTAACCTCCTTTACAAACAATAACAAAGGGACACAATGGCATATCTAACTGTTAATATCTCAAATTATAATCAGCTCCATTTGAATGTTAAACAACATTTACATAGAAAATCCAAAGGAAAACTGATAACGCTCATTTTTATAGTCTACTGTGTTCTATTCTTGAAATTAAAAAAAGAAAAAACCACAGAAAGCAGTTATTAAATTCATGAAAGCTGTCTTCCAGTATTAGAAGGGCTGTTAATGTAGATTTTGGATGAGACTTCTTCCGCACAGTTCCAGGAACTGTTTTTTGGCTCAATAACCAGATTTGTCATCCAATAAGAAAAGTCCTAGAAGGGAATGGGAAACCTTGCAAAGGTAGTAACGGCCAACACAGGCCAAGCTACTGCTCTAAGATCTTCAAAAGCATTCATTCAACGTAATGCTCCTAATGATCCTACCAGTTCTCATGCAAGCGTTCCCATTTTACAGATGAGGAAAGTGTCCACAGAGGTAGGGGGTTCCCAGGAGCAGGAAAGACACCCCCCATTAGATTTAAGAATTCTCACTTTGGGTAGGAAACTGAATTAAGAGCACCTCTGAAACCCACTGCAATGTTCAGGTTCCTTTTTTTTTTTTTTTTTTTTTAAGATTTTACTTATTTATTTGAGAGAGCGAGAGCGTGCACAGAAGCGGGGCCAGGTAGTGGCAGGGGGAGAGGGAGAAGCAGACTCCTCCCCGCCCGGGGGTTGGAGGGAACCATGCGGGACTCGATCCCAGAATCCTGGAATCCTGACCTAAGCCAAAGGCGGACACTTAACCCACTGAGCCACCCAGGCGCCCCTACAGGTTCCACTTTCTTACAGCGCCCTTTTCCTGTTAGTTTGCTTGCATTGCTTGCTCATTTGGAGAAAGAACAGAACCCCTAGGTATCTCGCAGGCCTTAGGATTCCGATTGTTCACTTCCTTCCGCAGAGTGTAAAAGACGCCTAAATCCTTTTGTTTATGGATGCAAAGGGGGAGAAGATAAGATTATTTTACACTAGCTCTTTGCCAATCTTCATATAACTTCAGATACCACCACTAACCTACTGGGGATTTTTTGGTGGTGGTGTAAGGCACGGCTTTATCTGCACTTTCTCGACCGATGTGCACTGTCCACGGTTAGGAATGAAAACTGTGATTATGAAATAGACAGACTAATCATTACAAAGATAATGATCCTCTGCGCAGAGACTGACCCTCAGCCTATAGCCAAGGTTCACATTCCAGTATTAATTTAGAATTAAGTTTATCCTTCACTATGAAATGTCCCTGTTGGTGATTTAAGAGATTCCGCAGAAGGACAGCAATTTTCTGACTTCAACACGCTCTGATCGTACTATATAATGTTGTTTGTTTTTCAGTACTTCCTTCCAGTCTATTAAACTTTTTCTTGTATGTATGTAATATATAAAAATATGTATTTTCAAAAACAGAGATCAAGTTTAAATGAATTTGTATCCTGCTCTTTTTTCCAATTCACGTTATATCTTTCCCTTTAGATTGAATAGCTTTTCAAAAGCATGACTGTAATGTCTGTATAATATTACACCGCATGGCTGTACTTCATTTGACCATTCTCCTTTTTTTTTTTTTTTGGCATTTTAGGTTATTTCCCATTTTTTAAAATATTATAAACAGAACTGCCATTAACATCCTCGTACACAAATCTTTGTCAGCGATTCTCATGATTTCCTTAGGCTGGAGTTCCCAGAAATGGAATTACTGGGTCAAAGGACATAACTCTTTTAAAACTCTTGGTTAAAAACTGTCAAGCTGCTTTCCATAAAGATTTTTGCCAATTTCTTCTCCCTCGGGCAGAATGAGTGTGTCCATGTCACCACCCCGCTGCCACAATTACATATTAGTCATAACAGGGATTTGTTTTAATTGTAACACGTTGATAGAGAAAAGATATCATTACATTAATGTCATAATTTTCATTTACTTAATTATAATACAGTTGGACATTTTTCAGGTATTTGTGCATTATTTCTTTGGACAAACATTCAAAAATATGTAAAATAGGAATTGTGCTGTCAGGAATATTTTATTCCTAATATTAATGATTACTTCTAGAGCTTCACAGTTAATGATAATGTTGGCTATTAATTAATAATTGATTTTTTTCTTATCATCTTATATGTTCACTTATTCATAGTTCTTTCAGATTTTTAAAAGTGTTCTGATCAGAATGGTTATTGAATACCATTAAATGTTTTTTGGCATCCTTTTTAAATTTCCTTACAGTATTTATTGTTGTTATATATTACTGAATTCTTAGATTAAATTATCTTTGCTTATCTATACAAGGTAGCTCTTCTAATTTACTGCTAAACTGGTTTGCTAACAGTTTTTTCTGAGTTCTCTCTATGTAGCTGGTATACTTTTCTGGGGATCTTTGTTTCATTTGTGAAGTTTTCATACTAGGGTTACATACATGCTTCATAAAATGGTTTGGATGACAGCCATTTTTTATTTTTAAAAAATATGAAAAGTTCGTGGAAGTCTGGAAAAACTCACTGGTAAAACTATCTTCTCATAATTTGTTTCAGAGAAGATTCTTAGAAAACTCTGAGTCTTTCATGAATTTGCTCTACTCTTGAGGCAATTTTATTATATATTATCAAAAATATTCAATTTTTCATATTTTTAAATTTATTAGCACAGATACTTTATGGTTTACTAAGTATTTATTTTTACAGTACAGTAAATTAAGTTATATTTTACTATAATCAATACTTTAATTAATAAAATTTTATTAAATTATGTTAAAGTAAATTAAAAGACCAGCTCTGCCACTTACTATGTAACCCTAAGGCAGGTTGGACAGCTTTTCCACACCTCACACTTCACTATAATGCAGGTGAGAATCATAGTCCTATGACTCAATATGAAAACTGTACCTGTTTTCAAATAATAATAAAGACATATTTCATTTTAAGAGCAGGGAAAGAGACGGCAGAACTCCAAATTAACAAAGAGAAAGCAAAAAAAAAAAAAAAGTAACTTAACCAAGACAATAAAACTAAGAATATGAGATGTAAAAATAAATAATGCAAGGTAAACTGAATGAATAAAATCAAGCATATCCCATTACAAGACAGGTAAGTGGATTGAATTAGCCCATAAAGAACATTAGATCAACGGAAGCAAATAAAATTCAGCTATTTTTAAGGAACACATTGAAGACAAAATGACAACAAGAATAAAAAAGATGAAAATAAAATGGTATACAAAGAGAAATCAGGCAAATTCAAACAAAAAGTAAGCAGTGTCAGTTAGTGGTGGTTAAGAGAATTTAAGATGAATTACAATAAATGAGATAAAGAAAATTACAGATAGATAAAAGGCATACGTAATAAAGAAGATAAATCATAAACCATATATGCACCAAACAGTATTGTGCTGAAACGCATAAAACAAAAGCTATTAAAATACAAGACACTTTAAAAAAATACAATTGTAGTGAGAATTTTGAATACATTCTGTTTTAGAATTGATTATGACTATTAGACAATGACTAACTTTATATCATTCAAATACAAAGTATACTTTGCTAGCACGTCCACAGAAATTTTATAAAAATTGATCATGTCCTTGACCAAAGAGAAAACTGTTATTACTGTGTCATCTTTGATAAATAGGACTAAAAGTAAAAAACAAAAAGTGACCACATTTTCTGAACTACCTGAAAATTAAGAAAATAAACTATGGATCAAACAGAAAATCAAAAGAAAAATTATGAACTATCTAGAAAGCACTGAAAAGAAAAAAAGACAAATGGCAAAATAACTTTTCCATAAGATAGAAAGAACAGCAAAAAACCCAAGAAACATTAAAAAGGGAATTAAAGATAAAAGCTGAAATCAATAAAATAGGAAAAGAAGAATTTAAAACAAAAGAGTAAAAGGGAAGATGATTTTCTGAGAAGACCAGCGAAACAGAAAAACCATTTGCAAACCTCATTAAGGAAAAAAAGAAAAAGCGAAAATATACAAGAATAGAAGGGAAACATAACCATAGAAACCAAATACATTTTTAAAAGTATAAGAGAATAGCACATGCAGCTTACTGACCACAACTTTGAAAACTTAAATGGGCAATTACTTTCTAAAATAAAAGTAACCAAAATTGAGCAAAGTGGAAACCTGAATAGACCAATTACCCCTAGTGCAGTGGTTCCCAAAATCTGCTGATCATTGGAACCACCTGGGGTTCTTGAGAAACACCTTAGGCTTGGCTTCCACCCTCAGCCATTCTGATTTAATTGGTATGGATGTGTCCTAGACGCGAAGATGTTCTAGAAGTTCCCCTCGTGATTCAAACGTGCAGCAAAGTCTGGGAACCACTGGGTTAGCATTTTGCTATTCAAAATGTGGTCCCACAACCAACAGTACTGGCGTAACTGGGGAGCTTGTTAGGCACACAGAAGTTCAGGGTCAGAATCTGTAGCTTAACAGGACCACCGGTGATTCGTATGCACTTTAGAATTTGAAAACCCTAGAAGAGAACGGAAAGGTGATTTAAAGACCGCCTTCAGAATGGCACCAGGTATAGAAGGGGACACAGCTGGATTTTATCTTTTACCCAGCCTTTAAAGTCCAATGATTTTTACACTCTCCCAGGCTTTAGCAAATGATGACAAATATCCTTACGAAGAAAGCTCTTGTGAGCCTTTATCAGACCAGCAAAACTTAAATAACTAAATTTGCAACCTCCCTCATTAAACCAAAGCAAGCAAACAAAACAGCCAAAGACCGAGCATACACATAAATGCAACTTCAAGGATCCTAAATAAAATTGAATATATTCAATTCGCATATTTGAACTGAGTATAGCAATGTTATCGAAAGAACAATACACCATTATCATTAGGGTTTTATTCCATGACGGAATGCAGTTCACCGTTACAAAATCTATCAATATGATAGAGAAAAAAAAAGAAAGACACACGACCTTATCAATCGATGCTGAAAATGCACTTGACGTCAACAAGAAAAGCAGGCTTTCGTAATAAAAAATCTGAGCAAAAACAGTGTTTAGCAAAACAAGTTATCCTACATGAAGAGAGCTAGTCTGCCATTCCGAGGTGCTCAGCCTCCTCAAGCCTCCTCCTCTTTTCAGTCCTTAAAAATGTAATCTGTAAATCAACCAGTCGCAAAGATGAATACTGTTATGTTTTCACTTAGACTAGCTATCTAGAGTAGTCAAACTCATAGAAATAAAGTAGAATGGTGGATGCCAAGGGATGGGGGAAGGCGGAATGGTGAGTTGCTATTCAATGGGTACAGAGTTTCAGTTTTGCAAGATGAGAAAGTTCTGGATATTGTGCAACAATGTAGATAAACAACACTACTGAACTGTACATTTATAAATGATTAAGATGGTAAATTTTATGTGTATTTTACAACAATTAAAAAAATCATAATCTGGAATTTGGGACTCAGATAATTGTTACTAAATTTTTGTTTATATATATTCAAGAATTACTTTTTTACATTGGTACTAAATGCTTGTTTATATATATTCAAGAATTAATTTTTAAAGTGGCATTTATGTCTTCAATCTTATTCATAATAATTACTTAGTTGTAATTCTGTTTCATATTCTCATTATTAGTCTATATCTATAGCTATATTTATAGCTAATTTTAGGAACAGGAAAGTTCTCAGATCTTATATCTATAGCTATATTTATAGATATAAGATCTGAGAACTTTCCTGTTCCTAAAATTTTTCATTTTGGTGTATCACTTTGTTAATTGGTATAGGTTTTCAAGTAGGATTTTTATTAAAAAAAAAAAAAAAAAAGACTACTTTTTGAGACCACAAACAATAAAGAATATATTTCTATTGCTTTTGACTACAGAGAAAACTCCTTAAACATAAAAGGAACTTCATCATAATTCTAAGTAATTCATCATAATCCTAATTCCACCACTCTTCTGTTACTTATTGTTAACCACCAACAACAAAAAAAGGTACAGGTAACTTGTTTTTCTCCCAGAATGATTACAAGATTCTCTTTTTCATCCACAAAATACAAAAACTTCCATAGGATATATTTAGATACTATTACTGTTGGCTAGATATAGTTAGCTCTTTTGATCTAAATCTTTAGATCATTTTTAGCTCATTAAAGTTTTCCTAATTTGTCTTTGATTCTACTGCTCTCCTAATGCTCTGATTTCTCACCAAGAACACCTAAATTAATATTCAATTTTCTACTCTCCCACCATAAACCTTTTCCTCATCATTTTAACCTCTTTGTTCTTTTCTTCTGCTGTTGGAGAAAATATCTCAAGTTTGTCCTCAATATCAGGGATTATTTCCACAATATCAGTTCTGTTTCTTCTTCCAAACGTCTATGTAAATTACATGAAAGCAACTTTAGCTTTCTTGTTATTTCTGCTTATTTTATATGGCACGCTCCTCAAAGCTATTCTTTTCTCTGTTCATTTTTCCATGTAAGTCCTTTCTTCTAACTAAACAGATCATTTTCTCTGAAATTTTCTTCGGTGCTTTATTTTCAAAGATATGTTCTCGATGATGTACCTTTTCTCATGTTCTTCACTATTTTCTTACCAAGGGCATACTCTTGTGATTGTTTTTCTTTTACTTAGAGGGTAGTCTACAGAGATTTAGGGTTTGCCCTCAGGAAAGCGTATGGCTTTCCCTTGCTTGGCTCCAGTAAGAAAAGGTTTCAATATAGGCTGAGACTGAGGGCTCTAGAATTTACATAATTGGATCTGAATTCCTGTCTTATCACTTACTAGCTATAAACTTTAAGTAAATTACCTAACTTTAATATAGATAAATAATAACAATAATGATGGTGATAATAATATTACAGTGGCCATCATTTATTGAGTGTTAATTATGTCATAAAGAAGGCTCTATGCTAAGCACTTTATTTATTTGACAGAGAGAGAGCACAAGCAGGGGGAGCAGCAGGCAGAGGGAGAAGCAGGCCTCCCGCTGAGCAAGGAGCTTGATGTGGGGCTTGATGCGGGACTCGATCCCAGGACCCTGGGATCATGACCTGAGCCAAAGGCAGATGCTTAATAGACTGAGCCACCCAGGCGCCCTATGCTAAGCACTTTAAACCCTCTCTCGGTACACTTCCAGATTTGCTCCTTTTTTATTAGTGACTTCGAATAAATACTTCAACTCTCTACCCACCCCCACCATTCCCATTTGTAAAATGGGAAGAATAATAATAATACTGAATTCAAAGATCTGAGATGAAGATTAAATAAGAAAGTGCATCTAGAGTGCTTTGGGTTGGTAATGCCAGTATCAAGGTGCTAATCACAGTGTTCGTCAAAGTGGGTAAGTGCAACTCCTAACTAATTCCCAATGATTACTGGCCCCTCATCTTACGAGCCTCTTCTCACCCCACATCCTAGCTATGTAAGATCCTACCAAGTAAGTACGTGAAAGCCCTCACTTTCTATAAGGTGTGGCTCTGAAAGGACAGATGGGACCAAGTTTCGAAGGGTCTTCTCTCTGGTGCGAAAGAATTAGACTGGCCCATAGTAGAAAACTGTTAAAGGATTTACATCAGGAAGCAGAAACAGATTGCTCGATGTCTTCCCACACTCTTCCTCTTCACTCTCTCTTCATCTCACATTTCCTAACCCTGTTGGTCTCTGGGTTTATAGGCTTTTAAATGAATATAGAAAAATCTCTGAACCTGGGAATGATAGTGGGAGAGACTCAAACTTAAATGTCCACGATTTCTCAAGAAATGAACACTGCTATCTTTTGTGAGTTACAAGACAGGAAAACTACCATTTTTAAATTTAGTCTAACTACACAGTTCATATAATTATGAGATAAGTCTCTAAGATTCTAGCTAAAGGTTATCCTTCAGTCGCAGTTTTAGCGTGCTTAGAAAAAGTTACAGTTTTACATATCCTTATAGAAATTTTAGGGAAGAACTGGGAGAAACTTGGTCAGAAGTTAAGCAAGTAATGTGGACTTTATATTAGATAGCTAATGATAATTATTTTGCTGTATGCCTAAAAACACCTAGCTTTAAATCTCACTACTTTCAATCAAAGTTCTGGCAGGGGTTTTTTTGGTTGCTGTTGTTTTGTTTTTTTTTTTTTTTTTTTTTTTTTTTTTTTACTTATTTACTTTTTTTGTAAAATTTATCAAGCTGATCCTATTTATATGAAAATACAAAGGACCTAAAAGATAGCTTTTAAGAACTTATTATAAATACTTATCACAAAGTTACAGAAATCAAGAAGATACTTTGATGCTGGCAAAAGATAAGACATATATATCAATGGAATGGACCAGAAATAGACACATAAATGTATCATTGCTGCTATTTGATAAGTAGCTATGCAGCTCAATGGAGGGGGAAAAAAATGTCTCTTAAGCAAATGGTACTGGATTCACTGGATATCCATGTTTTTATAAAAAAAAGGATATCAACCCTTACCTCACACTCAGCAATAAAATACAGGAATACTACTCAGCAATAAAAACTATTGACAAACATTACATGGATAAATCAAAGTTTTTATGCTAGATTAAAGAAGCCAGACACAAAAAAGGATACATTTTTATAAAATTCTAGAAATGTAAGTTCATCTAGAGTGATAGAAAACAGATCAGAGGTCATCTGAGGATGGAGGGAGAGAAAGAAATGGATTATGAAGTGGTCAGAGGAAACTTCTGAGATTGATGGAAATGCACTTCAACTTGGCTGTGGTGAGATAGATACAGACATAGATATATACGTATATATTCTCTCCCTTTTCTTCCCTTTATGCGTGTGTTTGTGTGAAGGTATTCACACTATAGATAGCGATACAATACACAGTATATCAGCCACACCTCAATAAAAAAAAAGGACCCTCTTGAGCAAAGTGATCTATATACAGTGGTCTCCAAATTTTCAAAGTAACAATATTTCCACATCACACACACAAAGATCACAAATGAGTCCGAAACATTCCATTTAATCAGTCACGTATTTTTTTGCAACTTCTAGAAAGATCTCACCTGTTCCCTCATTCATGATCACATAAATTCTAACACCATTAAAGTACACTCACTAAGCCAAAGTATAAAAACAGCAAGGCCTTCTGAACAATTCATCAGCTGGGGAGGAGAAGCACTTGATTCATCTGAGACTGGTATTCTGAATCGGTAATTATATTGGAGTACCGCACTTCTCAGACTGATACATCCCTCCCAAATTCTTCAGACCCTACACAAAGTTAGGAGTTCGGAACGTCTCCAAATAGTCGTATCGGAGGCGTAGTAGAAGAGGCCCCCTGTGACTGTCTCTATGAAACACCATGCTTTTCCTGGCTTAGGTCAAGCTGTAGGGATGGACATGGTCTCATTATGGCACAAACAGGTTACAATTTACTGTACTTGTGGTCTAAGCCTCCATTCACAGATTTTAAACATTGCTGAACATTGTTTCTGGCCACGTATTTGCCTTAGATGTTAAATGTACAAATAGAAGACTACAATTCTCACCTGAAGCTGTCCAGAATCCGCTAAGGGAAACAGACAAGGAAAGAGTGGTAAGAATGCCATAAATGCTTTTATTGTAAAACTGTACTTTTAGGCAGACAAACCACATGGACAGAGACACAAACAACATGGCTGAGGCTAAGGCTAACTGCAGTGTCCATGTGCAGTGAAAGAAACAGTCGGGACCATACCTTGAAGGGATGGATTCGATGCCATGCTAAAGATTAGGCTTAGCCTGGAGTGGAAATTTTTGAAACATATACGGAGGGGAGTATAATAATCAGATTCGCACATTATGGAAATCACCATGGGCCTACAATGGATTTTCACAGGGATTAAGACCCAAGGCAAAAATAGGAGCTACGGAGATGAGGAAAATTACTACAATAATCTAGGTGCTCTAGTTAAAAGGACAGAGTGTAAACATATTTAAGAGAATTACAATACATTAAGATTTAGCACCAGCTATCGTCTTTTTAAAATGTTTTGCCTTCCTCATCGGCTGTAAGAGTAACCCCACCAGTGGCCTTTTCTCATCCCTCTACTCGACTTTCTACATGTTCTCTCAAAAACTTGTAGATAATCCCTTCTTCACCTGCCAACGCTATGCAAAGTAATGTAATTTATGTGGGCTCTTTCTGGATATCAGTGAGGACATATTCAGTATAACACAGCAGAATGCTTTATTTGTCCTGATGAGGACGACCGTCTTCTATTCCTTGCTTATTTACCTAGAAAGCATCATTCTGCATAGGAAGTAGTTCGGTTCAGAAAATGACTGCAACCCAAAAAACCAAATTTTGAAACTAAAAATCCACTGCATTGAAAAACAAAAGTGCCACCAAATAAACAACAGAGCCAGTATCTTGTAACACAACATGTCAATGGTCATCCATACGTGCCAGATGGTTCTGCACTTTACCAGAGTGAGGGTGCTCACCGAGATACAATGCAGCCCAGAGAAACGCACGTGTACGATACCTATACCATTGCCATGTGACTTCCTTGTGCCAGGGCTCCCTGGAGCCTCTTCCTTGACCCTCTGAGGTTTCTGATTTCTGGGTTAAGAATCCCCAAACAGGGGCGCCTGGGTGGCACAGCAGTTAAGCGTCTGCCTTCAGCCCAGGGCGTGATCCCGGCATTATGGGATCGAGCCCCACATCAGGCTCTTCTGCTGTGAGCCTGCTTCTTCCTCTCCCACTCCCCCTGCTTGTGTTCCCTCTCTCGCTGGCTGTCTCTATCTCTGTCAAATAAATAAATAAAATCTTAAAAAAAAAAAAAAAAGAATCCCCAAATATCCCCCCTAGCCTTGAGTTCCAAACCCTTTTCTGCCAATGGCTCAGACACTTTAAACAAACAAAAAACTACAGCTTTCTTGAGATATAATTCACATACAATTTTAAAGCGTACATTCAGCGGGTTTTGGTACATTCAGAGGGTTGTACAACAATCACTACTACCTAATTCCAGAACATTTTCATCACCTTAGAAGAAAACCCCATACCCATTAACGGCCACATACCCATTTCCCACAACAACTCCAAGCTCCCTGCAACCACTAATCTACTTTGTCTTCATGGATTTGCCTATTCCGGACATTTCAAATAAATAAAACCATAGGATTTATGAAAAAAAGAAACTCCATCGTGTCCCTGTTCATTTCATTAACAAGTGCATGTGATATTTTAATGATGATAAGATCAAATCTGCAAGTCAAATGATTTTTCTGTGTTCGTCCTTCTGAATGTCCTGGAGACATGAATATGTTCAAGGGATGGAACAGGGATGGGGTAGAAGGAAATATCTCTGTTGGGTTCAAGAATCAGAAATACTTAAGTGGACTGGGTGTTTACCCCAAAGATACAGACGTAGTGAAGAGAAGGGCCATATGCACCCCAATGTTCATAGCAGCAATGTCCACAATAGCTAAATCGTGGAAGGAGCCGAGATGCCCTGCAACAGATGACTGGATTAAGAAGTTGTGGTCCATATATACAATGGAATATTACTCAGCAATCAGAAAGAATGAGTTCTCAACATTTGCTACAACATGGACGGCACTGGAGGAGATAATGCTTAGTGAAATAAGTCAAGCAGAGAAAGACAACTATCATATGATTTCTCTCATCTATGGAACATAAGAACTAGAATGATCAGTAGGGGAAGAAAGGGATAAAGAAAGGGGGGGTAATCAGAAGGGGGAATGAAACATGAGAGACTATGGACTATGAGAAACAAACTGAGGGCTACAGAGGGGAGGGGGGTGGGGGAATGGGATAGGCCGGTGATGGGTAGTAAGGAGGGCACATATTGCATGGTGCACTGGGTGTTATACACAACTAATGAATCATCGAGCCTTACATCGAAAACCGGGGATGTACTGTATGGTGACTAACATAATATAATAAAAAATCATTATTAATAAAAAAAAAAAAAGAAGAAAAAAAGAAAAAGAAATACTTAAGTGGGTAGAGGACTAAGTTCTTAGTAAAGTTCTCTGTAAAATAAAAAGAGTGCATGATCCCTGAAGACCAGCAAACAAGTCAAAAGACCCCAAAAGATTTGCAACAACACTGAAAACCAAAACCTGATTTTTTTCTGAAATTTTTTCTATTTTTAATGACATTACGCAAAAGCCAACAAGACTCAAATTGCCACACAAAAGCACTTGCTGAAATTGCTCGACACCTTGACACTCATACAGTTAGAGAAAAAGAAAGAAATGAAACTTTGGTAGGATTTTTGCCTAATAACTTGAAATCACATGCTTCTTCTATAAGGTAGAAACAGATTACAACTTGCATAGCTATATATCTTTCTCTCTGCTCAGCATTTTATTCTACTTGCAACATACTACCATAGAATCGATCTCTTTTTCCAAGCATGATGCTCTAATAGGAAAGTGGACGTCCCCTGGGTGCCTTTGTATGGGACAATACGTCCAGCAAGCTTAGCTTCTGCCCAGTTCAGTGATTTTAACTGGCCTGGAGCAAGTCCACTCTATCTCTGATACAGAACAATCCCAGCTTCCAGCTGTGAGGAGGGAAATGCTTTGCATTATTAAATTGTAACCATATGCTGCAAAAGCAGGCCTTGTAAATATGGAGAGGGACAAGACTTTAAATGGAGAGGGAACTTTAGATGCAGGGAGTTGTAAAAAGAACCTGAGATACTTGAGTAATGAGCCTTGGGCGGTGGGTGCAGTCACAGCCTAACCCACATAGTCAAGATGGACACCTCTGTCACCAGGGGACCCGCACCCTCCCTGCAGGGAATCCAGATATTTAACGAGGAATATGTTATACCAACATCTTTTAAAATTTAACAATTTGCAACCTATTCAGGTGCAAGGCCTCTTAAAACTTCTCTGGAACTAGGTGCATAATGAAGTCGGGGCCCACATCAATACACTGCGATTTCACTTGCACTCTGAGCTACTTTATAGCGTCTCAGATACCACAAGATCCTGCAACACAGTTAGAAAGCTAGGAAAAACGAAAGTCTGGCTAGCTATGGTGTCTCTCACAGCTAGTCCTTTCTCTCGGAGCTTTGTGAAAGAAGAGCATTTGCTGTGTTTAAATTACACTTGTGACTATGTAGCAAGTGGGCCCCTGACCTGCACAAATGCAAAGCATGGGAACCTCGAGAAAAGATGGAGCAGAAGACAAGATGGGGGCTACAGACAGCTCCAGCAACTGCAATAACTTGGCAGACAACGTACCCCCTCCTGCATCAGTGCCCTGACCCCACAGCCTCAGGAACTCTCAGCTAACATCTCTCCCCAAGATCATTCCCACCGAGGCAAGGGTCACCCAAGATTCACCTCCATCATCTGCTCACCCTCTGCCCACTGCCCCTTGTCCCAGCAGCTACGGCTGTTACAACTGCCCCCAGGGACTCAAGTGTGGCAGTCACTGTGAGTGCCAGGAGACCCAGACTCAGTCTTGTTAAAGGACCTCAACAGAGAGATTTCTCATTTCTTTCTCTGCTTGGCAGTGCACACACATAAACTCTTAGGCCAGGCACAGACAAGGCCAAACTTCATTTTTTCACTAGGCATTGTACCACAGTCAACTGTATTATTTATCAGGTGCAGGGGAGGGGAGGCCAGGAAAAAAGTACTAATGAGGTAGTGGGATTATTACTGTCTTAAGGTTTTGATCCATGAAAAAAAAGTGAGCTTTAACCTCCATTTGCCAATAACTAATTGGACCTGTGGGCAAATCACTTGCCCTCTTTGCCCTGTTTTCATAAGTAAAGTGAAGAAGTTGAATTAGCAGTGTTATAAGCACTGGTATCCTATGCTTTCTTGAGTGTCTCAAGCAAAAAAAAAAAAAAAAAGATATCAGATTATAGTAGTCGATTATTCCTTTAGAAAATTTAACTATCTACTTGGGAAGGGGGAGATGTGTAAGCAAATATAAGCATAACATAAAGCAGCAATCATAATAGAAACAGAAGCGTCCAACCCCACTTGGGAGACTCTGGTAAGATGCATGGAAGGGTTTGGACATACAGGATAAACAAGACTTTGTAGGATAGCTACAGCAGTGCTTGCAGAGGAAAGAGCCCATTGCAAGAACGAAAGGGAAAGGAATGGAACTTGGTATCTGATACTGAATAGCATTTAGAGCCATGACACAGAAGATGGGTCGTAAGCAGTGAGATATTGGGACTTCTTCTGAAAGTCACATTTGTGTTTTATAAAAAGTATTTATACATAAGATTAGAGAAAGACAGAACAAGGACAGAATGGAGGCAAGCAGAGGGTTTTTGCACGATTACAGACCAAAAAAAAAAAAAGTCTGGAGCTGAAATAAGTGTAACAGGAAGTGGGCAGGGACGGTGGATTCGAGAGTCTTTGGAGTGTGTGGAGGGTGAGGAATAGAGGCCCCGAGGAAGGACTCCTGAGCTGCTCTAACCAAGGGCTCTGGCCCCAAGAAATCTCATATGGAGAAAACCTCAAGTCTGAGAGAAAAGAAAATGAATCAAATTTTGGAGATGTTAAACTTGAGCTCCCCATGGGGCATATAGGGAACCGTTTCCAGAAAGTAGTTGGGCACATGAAACCTGAAGAGAGGGACCTGTTCCAAAGGTGCATATCTAAGAATAACAAAAGGTGAATGAACCTAAAGTCACGGGGGGGGGGGGGGCTGAAAACACACAGAAAACTAAAGATAATAATCTTGTGAAGTTAAGGGAAGAAGCAACAGACAGGAAACATAATGGTTCCTGGATTACCAGGAAAAGGTCCTGTTTTCAAAAGCATAGGCAACAAAAGCAAAAAATAAGTGAAACTGTATCAAACTAAAGCTTCTGCCCAGCAAAGGAAACGAGCACGAGGGTGAAACTGTGACCTATGGAGCAAACAGCTGCAAACCATATACCCCTTCATCTCCAAAACAGAAAAGAAACTCCTACAGCTTGGAAGCAAAACAAAACCCACACAGCTACTCACCTGATTTACCAATGGGCTAAGGATACGAATAGACTTGTTTGCAAAGAAGACATACAAATGGCCAAAGGGCAAAGGAAGAAAGGCTCAGGGGGTGCCTGGGGGACTCAGTCGGTGAAGCGTCCGACTCTTGATTTTGGCTCAGGTCATGATCTCAAGGTCATGGGATCAAGCTCCAAGCCCAGCACCACAGGAGTCTGCTTGAGGATTCTCTCTCTCTCTCTCTCCCCCTGTGCCCCTCCCCCTGCTCACGCATGTGCTCACTTGCATACTCTTTCTCTAAAATAAATAAATAAATCTTAAAAAAAAAAATAGAAGAAAAAAGGCTCAGGAAATGCAAATACAAACCACAATGAGATATCACTTCACAGCTACCGGGATGGCTATTACCAAGTAAACAAAAGACAGCGAGTGTTGTGGAAGATGTGTACAAACAGGAATTCCTGCACACTGGTGGTGGAAATGCAAACTGGTGCAGCCACTGCAGAAAACTGTATGGAGGTTCCTCAAAAAATTAAAAATAAAACTACCGTATGATCCAGCCGTCCCACTCTTAGGTATGTATCCAAAAGAACTGCAACCAGGATCTTGAAGAGATACCTGCACTCCCACACTCACCATGGCACTATTCTCAATAGCCAAGACGTGCAAAGAGCCCAGATGTCCATTGCTAAATGAATGCATAAAGAAAGCATAGTATATGTGTACAACGGAATATTAGCTTTCAACAAGAAAAGAAATTTTGCGACATGCAACAAATGAATGAACCTTGAAGCTATTACGCTAAGTGAAACTAACCAGTCACTGACAACTGCTTCATGATACCACCTATGTGAGGTATCTAAAGTGGTCAACATCATAGAATCGGAGTGGAATGGTGGTTGCTAGGGGCCGGGGTGAAGCGGAAATGGGGAGTTGCTAATCAACAGGCAGTTCAGTTAAGCAAGATGAATAAGTTCTAGAGAGCTGTTGTGCAACACTGCAACTATATTCACTTAAACATTTCTTAAGAGGGCAAATCTCATGTTAAGTATTCTTATCACAATAAAACAAAACAAAAAAAAGAAGCAAATGAACATTTTAAGTAGAACATGGTCAATTGAATCAAATAAATGCTTAAGACCATGGAAGCAGAAATAGAATGGAAAAGAACCACTGGACTCAGATCATAAAAAGTCGTGAATTTAATGAAGATCATTTCAAGTGGAGAGAGAAGCCCGGTTGCAGGAGAAGTTAAGCAGGAAGTTTAGAGTCTTTTTCATGAGGAAGAAGAGAGAGATGGGACCCTTAGTTGAATGAGGTGTCTGAATGAGGGGCAAAAATGATGCATTTTTTTAAGTAAGAAACACGTTGCCAGGAATGAGTTAATAGACTAAAGGAGATAATCTGCAGAGAACCAGGAAGAATAAGACACACAGAAAATTTTCAATGGAGGCAGAAAAGTTGGGGGCTTCAGAAAATAGGACCGCTATAAAAGGCAAGGGGGAAATATATTTATAGGATGTGAATACAGTGACTAAGATATAAAGTGTTGCAAGGGAAAAGCAATCTCTAATGATACATTTGTACTCTTTCTCGTGTCACAGTTATAAACTATGTAACAAAATTTCATTCAACATTTCCTTTGATGTCAAAAGCCTTCCAACAAAACTGACTACCTAAAAACTATCATTCTGTCCCATCATGAGACTTGAAAATATCTCTTTCTTTGCCTCGGATTTTATCTTGACCTGTAACTTTGTCTATGTCATCTTAAACTTTTAGAGGAGTGTGATGTAAAAACAAACAAAAAACCCCAAATCAATGCATTTCTATTTGGATCCACAGCAAATGATACTTCCTGTAGGAAGCCTTCTTGATCAACTCAGTAAAAGAGAAAGTAGGATGAAAAAGCCTTCACTTTTATCAAGCACCTGCTACTTGCCAAGTATGCCCCCCATCTGATGCTCACCTCAGTGTGAGCTGCAGAGAAGATGGCCGATTTGCTGATTTGCTCATTTTCCTCACAGGCCTCACGATCATTGTAAAACATGGAGCCTTGATCCAGGGGGAAAATTTAATTTCAAAGTTCATGTTCTTTCCACTCCACCATGCTCCCGACAATGGCTGGCAACAGTATTTCACAACTTTGAATTCTCATGATACTTGAGTTGTCACACTGAGGAACATTAGTCTTCACCACATACATAAAATTGTGCATGTACTTACGAACAGAAAAGTCTGCTGAAAGCAGGCTTCATTTGTAACGTAAAACCACTGTAAAACCTTTCACTATTTTACCTTCTGCAGCATTGAGCCTAATGCCATGCACACAAGAGATACTCATTAAATGTCCATAACTGAATAATTCACCTACAGACAGCTATTTCTGGGATGTGTATTGTTCTTGGTGTAGAACAATGTATATTTCCAACTCCTCCAAGGCAAATGGCTCTCTCAACTTGTTTAGAGCTGACTCAACCGACACCCTGTCTCCTGGAACATAATATTTAATTCTGAATTCAGCAACCAGTGGGCACTCAATATTATTTGTTGCCTAACAGCGTAGGTTATTGGGGAGATATGGAAACATCTCCTTCATGACCTTATAAGACTTTCTTAAATTGTCTTCTTCCACCCCAAATTAATATTACGAGTGATCAGGCTAGAACCATTACAGAGGCTGGGCATGGTGCGAGCCGCTATGCAGATCAATTTTGGAGGAATGGGTTGTATACAAGCACCTGTATGCAGCCTATAAAAATAAGGAGCTTAGGGCTATGTGCCCTTTTCACTTTTTAAGAGTAATTTGCCAAGAAAACATATTTTTAATCTTCTACTCCTTTACTCTAAATTCTACCCTAAATTCGAACATTTAAGAACTTTACTGGATGTGATGTCTCGAAAAAAAATTAAAGGATAAAAAAGAAAACTGTTTCTGAAACAAAATCTGTTAGAAAAAAACCTTTTATTTTTGCACTAACTTGCACGGTCCTCATTCTAAAATTACATAAAAGGTTTACCTACGATGTCAAGCCTCACCACAGTTAACCAATCCTTTTAGTGTCTTTCTATTTATACTTCCATGAATAGAAAGACTGTTTATAGTCAGTTGCATATTGTCTAATGCCAAAGTATAAAATTACTTCTCAGTATCATGAAATAGTGCATTTTCCTCTATAAAGTATTTTTTTTATTCTTGTGCTACAGTAAACGAGGATATGAGAATGAATGGGTATGAACTTATTAATTGAGGGGTAAATGAGCTATGATTTTTAAAACTCAAAGTAAATTTTCCTTTCTCTGACTTTGAACATCATATGCTAAAATAAAATATGCTTTATGAGCTCCTTCAGGGCCTCATGTATCTGAAATATATGTGCATTCACATGCAAATAAAGAAAATGTTGTATTATTTCTGTAACTCTTAGACTCAGAGAGTAAAGTCTGTCCCAAATTCTAAGTTAAAAGAAAACAAAAACAAAAAGTGAGAAATCAGGCAAATATGGGCCCTACTGATTCTGACAGATGATAACTACAGCTACAGATACTAAACTAATTTTATCAATAATTACTTGGGAAAGAAGTGTCTCAAATGAACAACCTGTCTTTTACACTTCAAGGAATGAGAAAAAGAAGAACAAAGCCTAAGATTAGCAGAAGGAAAGATACAGGGGCGCCTGGGTAGCGCAGTCGTTAAAGCGTCTGCCTTCGGCTCAGGGCGTGATCCTGGCGTTCCGGGATCGAGTCCCACATCGGGCTCCTCTGCTGGGAGCCTGCTTCTTCCTCTCCCACTCCCCCTGCTGTGTTCCCTCTCTCGCTGGCTGTCTCTGTCAAATAAATAAATAAATAAATCTTTGAAAAAAAAAAAAAGAAAAAAAGAAGGAAAGATACAACAAAGGTGAGAGCAGAAATAAATGAAACAGAGACTAAAAAGACAATAAAAATAATAAATGAAATTAAGAGCTGGCTTTTTGAAAAGACGAAATTGACAAAACTTTAGCTAGACTCACCAAGAAAAAGAAAGCGCTCAAAAAAATAAATTCAGAAATGAAAAAAAAAGTTACAACTGATATCACAGAAATAATAAGAGACTACTATAAACAAGTAAATGCTAACACACTGAATAACCCAGAAAAATGGATAAATTCGTAGAAACATACAACCTACCACGAACCATGATAAAATAGAAAATCTGAACAGACCAATTACTAGTAAGGAGATAGAGTAAGTCATGAAAAACCTCCCACAAACAAAAGTCCAAGAGAGACAGCTTCACTGGTGAATTCTAATAACAGTAAAAAAAAAAAACAAAACAACATAATCCCTCTCCAACTGTTCCAAAAAAATAAAAGAGGAAGGAACTCTTCCAAACTCATTTTGTGAGGCCAGCTTTATTCTGACACCAAAACCAGAATAGGATGCCGCAGGAAAAGAAAATTACAGACCAATATTTCTGCGGACATAGATGCAAAAATCCTCAACAAAATATTAGCAAACCAAATTCAACAATACATTAAAAGGATCATACCCCATGATCAAGTGGAATTTATCCCAGGGATGCAAGGATGGTTCGACAGTGGCAAATCAGTTGACGTGATACACCACATTAACAAAATGAAGGATATAAATAATATAATCATTTCAGGAGATGCAGAAAAACATGACAAAATTCAGCATCTGTTTATGATAAAAACTCTCAACAAAATGGGCATAGAGGGAACATAACTCAAAATAATAAAGGTCATATATGACAAGTCCACAGCTAGCATCATACTTGATAGGAACACTTGAATGCTTTTCCTCTAAGATCGGGATGTCCAGGGACCAGGATGTCCACTCTTATCATTTTTACTTAACATAGTATTAGAAGTCCTGGACAGAGCAGTTAGGCAAGAAAAAGAAATAAGAGGCATCCAAATTGGGGGAGGGGGGGAGTCACTATTTGTAGATGACTTGATATTATATACACAGAAAACCCTAAAGACACTATCAGATAACAATTAGAACAAATAAATTCAGTAAAGTTACAGGATACAACATCAAAAACCTGAAATTACTATACATCGATAATGAGCTATCAGAGAGAGAAATTAAGAAAACATCCTGTTTGGGCATCTGGGTGGCTCAGTCAGTTAAGCATTGAACTATTGATTTCAGCTTAGATCATGATCTCAGGGTTGTGAGATCGAGCCCCATGTCGGGCTCTGCCCTGGGCATGGAGCCTGCTGCAGATTCTCTCTCTCCTTCTCCTTCTGCCCCTCCCCCCTCTAAAAAAGAAAGAAAAAAAGAAAACATCCTATTTATAATTGCATCAAAAAAAAATTAAAATACCTAGAGATATTTAACCAAGGAGGTGAAAGACCTGTAATTGAAAACTAAAGGACAATAATGAAAGACATAGATGAAGACACAAATAAATGGAAAATATTCCATGCTCATGGATTTGAAGAATTAATATTGTTAACATGTTCATATTACCCAAAGCAACCGAGAGAATCAACGCAATCACTATCAAAATTCCAATGGCAGTTTTCACAGAAATAGAACAAACGTTCCTAAGATTTGTAGGGAAGCATAAAAAATTCCAAATAACCAAAAGAATCTTGAGAAAGAACAAAGCTGGAGACATCACACTCCTTGATTTCAAACTGTATTACAACACTATGGTAATAAAAACGGTGTGGTATTGGTATAAAATCACACACACTGATCAAGGGAATAGAATAGGGAACCTAGATATAAATTATAGTCAATTAATTTATGACAAAGGAGTCAAGAATACACAATGAGGAAAGGACAGTCTTTTCAATAAATGGTGTTGGGAAAATTGTCCCATCACATGCAAAAGAATAAAACTGGACCACTATTTACTCCATACACAAAAATTAACTCAAGGTAGATTAAAAACTTAAATGTAAGGCTTGAAACCATAAAACTTCTAGAAGAAAACATAGGGAGTAAGCTTTCTGACATCAATCTTGGCAATGATTTTTTGAATCTGAAACCAAAAGCAAAAGCAATAAAAGCAAAAATAGACAAGTGGGATTACATGAATCTAAAAAGTTTTGGCATAGGAAAGAAAACCTTTAACAAAAGGAAAAGGCAACCTACTGAATGGGAGAAATATTTGCAAATCAAATATGTGATAAGGGGCTAATATCCTAAATATATAAAGAATTCATACAACTCATTAGCAAAAAAAAAAAAAAAAGAAAGAAAAAATCTGATTAAAAGATGGGCAGAGGACCTAAATAGGTATTTTCCAAAAAAGACATACAGATGGCCAACAGGTGCATGAATAAATGCCCTACATTACTAATGATCAGGGAAATGCAAATAAAAAACACAATGAGATATTACCCCACTCCTGTTAGAATGGTTATCATCAAAAAAACTAGAAATTACAAGTGTTGCCAAGACTGTAGAGAAAAGGGAACCCTCCTACTCTGTTGGTAGGAATGTAAATGTGTGTAGCCACTATGGAAAAGAATATGGACTTCCTCAAAAAACTAAAAATATAACTCTACATGATCCAGCAATTCCACTTCTGGGTTTTTGTTGAAAAAAATAAACACTAATTCAAAAAGATAAATGTACCCCTATGTTCACTGCAGCATTATTTATAATAGTTAAGATATTAAAATAACCTAAGTCTCCATCAATGGATGAAAGGATAAAGAAAATGTGGTGTATGAATATAAATGGAATATATATGTGGTGTGTGTATATAAACGGAGTATATTTTTAGAATATTATTCAGCCATAAGAAAGGAAGAAATCTCGCCACTTACAAAAACATGGATGGATCTTGAGGGCGTTATGCTGAGTGAAAGAAATCAGACAGAGAAAGACAAATATCATATGATCTCTCTGATATGTGGAATATGTTTATTATACATATTTATATATTATATAATGTAATATGGTATATATTATCTTATTTATATTTACATATGTAATAAAGAATTTTTTAAACGTAAGATAAGAATACTGTTACAGTTAGTAGATACTCCTTGTTTAATTTATTCAATTATTTATTTAGTTCCATCTTTGTTCCAGAGAGGATATAAGTTAGATTCTTTGACATTCACCCAATATACAATCCTAATGGTTTCCAGAGGTTTTGCCAGACTGCATGTAAATAGTCAACACAGAGAACAGCACAGCACACTATAAAATGTGCAAAAAAGAAAAGTAGGATAAGTCCATGTCATTCCAGTTGAGAAAGCTTTGCTTAATGATACTTAGAAGGCTGCATAAGTTTTCATCAGAGAATTTGCAAACACTTCCCTAAAATTCACCATTTCTTTGTTGTATTTCCAGCCGAGAGAGTTCCCCACATAACTTCCTAAACTCCAAAGACTTCCTAAACTCCAAAATGGGGTGTCAGCTTCTAACTGACCCAAACACAAACTCCAACTTCCAGATTGCCTTGTTCTTCTTGGATATTAACCACTCCAGGGTTAGGCAAGTGATTGAGAGTGGGGTATCTAAAAGATCACAGCAAAAGGAATGTAGAGACATAAAGCAATGGAGCAAGTCAAAGCTAATGTCAAAAAACTGCGGAGCAATCACACATTTCCTAGCAGTGATAGTGCAGTTCTTAATTATCACAAATAAAACTAGGATGGACCCAAGTCCCTAAATTAGTGGTTTACTCTCCTCTGGTCCAAACAGTTGTTTGTAATAGTTGAGAGAGGACTCATAGTTCTATTGCTTAGAAGGGATTCATTTAATGTTCGAAAAGCAGTAACTAAATACAAACGTATAACTTCTGACTCCATCATAAACAAAGGAAATGTGTATCATTAAAAAAAAAATGAAGTGGTCTGGTGCCTCTTGACTAAAATAACAACGTCACATCCTTGGGTACCATCAGAATTTCAAAGCACCTTAGCTCTGAAAAGATGACGATGCCCAACTCCACCATGTAACAAAGAGAAAAAACAAAATATCAAATCACAAATAGTATAAGGAGGTGCAATAAAGACTATTTCATTGCTTTTTAAGATAACAAAAAAACTGCAAAAAAAAATTTTAAAAATAACAAATATCAAATACCGCTCCTCCCAATAATGTGTTGCTATTGTTTGCTTATGCTCAGCGTGCTCGCTAAGTACTAACCCCAATCAAGAAGCGCCAGTTAAAAATGAAAGGCCTATATGGAGACATCCGTACTAGTCTGAAGAGCTTTAAGGTCACCTCGCGGAAGTTCTTCAGAATCAGCAAGGATATGGTGTCCATGTCAGACAGTCATGACTGAGGCTGGAGAAAAGCCAAGCCAGAGGGGGTGTTCAATTTTTGGACAGACACATGCATCCGTACTTATAGAATGACTGAATGGTATTCCACCTTCACGTCAACAGTGGGGGAACAGATTTCATGGAGCTTCTACCTCCAAAAGGGCTGGAATTTTTGCCATCTCTTCCCAAGCTGTTGGGAAGAAGATGGTAGCCATGTCCACGGGCTGCACATCTCCCAGTGGAAAACTACTGGTGATAAGAAAGTGTTAGCAGTCAAAGTGATCTTTTCCCAAAGTTTAGCTTCTCTTTGTTATAATAATACAAGCAGCAAAGCGATATGACTATTTCATTGTTTATGGTAGCAGACTGGATTTTCCCATGAATGCATTGTGCCTTTTTGAGATACTGAATCTGAAACTTCAGAGATTTCACATTTCAGCCAAAGCAAGAACACAGAGATTAAAAAACACCTCCAAAAGATAAATTATGCTCTAAAATCCGAAACGTGCTTCTATTTATGAAAAGAGCTTTTTTCCTTTACTTTTTTTTTCTTGAGAGAGAGACAGAAAGAGAGCACGCACACAAGCAGGGGAGGGGCAGAGGGAGAGAATCCTACGCAGGCTCCACACTCAGCCCAGAGCCCGACAAGGGACTTGATCTCATGACCCTGAAATCATGACCTGAGCCGAAATCAAGACTCAGACGCCTAACTGACTGAGCCACCCAGGCGCCCCATGAAAAGAGCTTTTAATAATAAGTATAATTTATCCCAATTGACTGCAAAACAAAAACCTAAGTTCTGATTTTTCACATTTCAAATTAGAAGCCATTCTACATTCCTCGTGGCTTGATTTATTTCAAGGTACTACAGAGCAAACTCTAACTTTCATGAAATAGGACTCCTTAACAATCTTTATGATTAAGTCCATAATACGATGATATGCAACGTATGTTAAAATGGTGGCATGCTTCCGAATCATCAAAGAAAATTCTAATTCTAGTCCCTTTAATTTTGATATTATATATGTTTTCTTATATTCTAACTGAAAAACTGGTAATTGATGTGCCATTTATGTATACACAATACCCAACTAATCATAATATGATCTACAACATCCCAGTTTTAAGACATCATTCTCAAAAAGGTTTGATTTCCAAGGAAAATTTAAAAAGGAAAAAAATTAGTAGTGTTCTACCCTGATTGTTTCTGTTTGTCATATTATATGCAAACAGATGAATTAAGAGATGCCACGGTGAATGTAGCAAAAGAAAAATTTAACCAAGCTTCTTGACAAATACTGAAAAATCAAATTCTGGCATTATATAACTATTCAACAATTATTCATTCAGCTTAAGTAGAGAACATTTTTAAGTGAGCGTAATTCTTTCTGTACGTGTTCAGAAATGCATTTCAAACAATAACAGCTTTATTAATTTCAAATGCAAAGAACATATCCTTTGTTTAGTCTGAGTGACTTCCATTACTTATCAACTCTTTTTCTATTAACTACCCTCCCCCACCCCATTCTTTCTAAAGTGAGTGAGGAAGCTTTTAAAAAATGTTTGGACACAATTCACTTTGGATTATCATGCTGCACACGGAAAATATTACCCAAGTAAAAAGAAGAAATCTTAGTAAAGTTAAAGGCGTAACCTATGGAAATTTTCTCAACTTCAGAAAATTTCCTTTTCCTTTTTTTGTTTTTAAAGATTTTATGTATTTATTAGACAGAGAGAGTACAAGCAGGGGGAGTGGCAGGTAAAAGGAGAAGCAGACTCCCGCTGAGCAGAGAGCCTGACATGGGACTCGATCCCAGAACCCTGGGATCATGACCTGAGCCAAAGGTAGACGCTTAACCAACCGAGCTACCCAGGCGCCCCTCAACTTCAGAAAATTTTTGAAAAAATTTATTATATTCAAAATAGTCTGTCTTTTTGATTCTGTCTCCCACCAACACAAAAAACAAAATAATAGATTCAACTGGAAATTACATCTAAAATTGTATTGCTTTTGCATGTTTTGTTATCAATCTGTAGTAATTTTGAATGATTTTGGTAAAAGTAGAGACAAATCAGGTTAGCATCTACTTTTCAATCTATATTTAATTAAAACTTTAAATCTTTGAAGTATCCACTACTTTTATCAAACAGTAAGGTTTTGTACAATACAGAGTAAGTTAATATGTAGTTGGAAAAATAAAATTTTTCTAAGAAAAAAATAAAGGACAAAATACAGGCAAGAAGACTCAGAAAGAAAAGGTATATTGCCTTGACTTTGCATTTTTCCTTGCATATTTACTTACTGTACCTTTCTCACATCATTTTAAAACAAGACTGGTCTGACATATTTTCTTACAGCTTGGGGTTCTTTAAATAGTTCAACCTCACAGTAGCAAAACCCTATGACAAGGCAGGTCAAATAATTAAGGACCTAAAACTAAGTCTACCTGAGAAAATTTTTATTATCACCTTGCAAAAACTTTTTGGTTTATTTTCAATGAAAACAACCAGATCAGATTATTTGGGGAGGTAGAGGGTATGTGTGGTGAGTTTGGATTTCTGTGTTCGTTTTGTTTTGTTTTTGTTGGTTTATTCTTAGAGCACACTTTTACCCAAGTGACAGGTACAAATAAAATTCTTCTGATAACAAAATATTAGAAATTCTTCTTTGCACAAGTTCTATGTCATGAGGAAAAGCCACAAACTACTCCTAAAACAATGTCAAATTCTATATATTCAGGTTTGGAAGCAAAAAAACTATGAAGACAGCCAAGTTATAAAAGCCCATTTTCGGATCTGGAACAACTTCTGAACGTAAAGAGGGTATTCAGCATACGTTATATTGAAGGAAAAATCCTACTTTCATTATTTCCTCATTCTTGAAATCCAATAAAAACCTTATGGAATAAAAACTCATTTGCAAAGAATCCTTCACTGAGCACATAACCAACCACCGCCATAACCCTCCTTTTTTAAAGTAATGAGAGTTGGTAAACTAGAATCAGAGTATGGAAATTCTTACATTTTCTTGTGTATTTTAAAAGAATGATGAAGCGGGTTTTCGGCTTTTAAGCACCAATGACTTTTAGCACCTGAACAGCGCACAACTGAAATCCATGCACAGTCGTTTTTTAAAAAAACACCAAGAAAAATAAAAATGGCAGTGGTTGGGTAAATACGGATGACGCCTATATAGAAATATTTGCCACCGTGAAGGGCCTCCACAGAATCACATCTTGTCCTGATCACACCTGCCTGCCAGAACAAATTAGGCAGCTGACCAATCATGGGGTGTTTATCTATACAGTGGTACCTTTGTTCTCCAACAATGTTAGATTGCAAACGTCTTGGAGCACATATTTACCTGGAGGATTCTTGGCAGGATCATTGTGGCTTGGACTTCCTGATTGTCCAGAATCTATAAAGAAATCACAGAAAATGTTTTCTTTTTAATTTGTTTTGAACGAATTTCACAATCCTCAGAAGGACTTAAAAAAAAATTAAGATGCAACAATGAAGCTGAGTGTTTAAATAAAGTATACTTTCCCAAGTCTTTCAGCAGCAACACTTTATTTGTCAAGCTAGATGAATGTCCATACATATTTCTATGTCAAAAGGAAAAGAAAAAAGTAGAGATCTATCATATTTTCAGGATGGAGCAAGGCTTTTTTGAAACAAAAGGTCTGGCTACAAAGCCACTAAAGGTGGTTTGGAGGTTGGGTCTGTCAGTAGCACTATGAAATAAAGCAGATACATCCCCTAAAAATGCAATCCGAGCGTAATTAAACATGCTTTTAAGAACCTGAAAATGTTTTTATTCGGTGAGTGAAATACACAGAAACGAGAGTCCGTTTTTCCAGGATTTCACGTGCATACACACATATCCACTCCCATAATCTCCCAACCTACTGGATCTGGGCCCAGATTCGTCTGCATCCCATAATAGCAATCGATTTGCAAACACCAAGAAAAGCATAAATTACTAGGTAGAAACTAACATAGCCTTGTGGAGAGCAAATTGTTGGATCAATTTAATTTCCATCTGTGATAGACAGACTGCAGATAAGGAGAAAAAGATCAATGTAGTATATCTGAATTTCCTACCCCACGTTATTTTTCATTGATGCTTTCTGTAGAAAGCAACGGAGAGGCTATACTACAGTTAGGCACCACGCCTTTCCCAGCTAATCTAACACCGCTGTGTTTTGCTCATTCCTCTCTCCTCTACGTCCCCTCTGCAGTTGTCTGTGTTATTTGCCCCATATTATTATACACTTACTTGCAGGTTGCTTTGTAATCTTCTTTTATTGGTGCTAGTATTTAAGTTTTGTCTCCCCAACTAAATTGCATGCTCCTTAGCAGAGGCTGAGATTCTGTCTACTTCTTTTGTGTCTTCCTCAGTGTGCAGTGTGCTGTTCATGGCTGTGAATGCACCAGGCTTTCGGTAAATGCCGGAGGAATGGAAGGCTCAGATTCAACAGCCTCCTTTGCCTGCCTAGGAAAGGCAATTTTGAACTTGACAGCGACTTGCAACAAAATTTGACAGGTGGCCATAGATAAGTCTCTTCCCTGAAACCTTGCCATGGTGCCTAAGCCAAGACAGGAATCCAGTCTCATTTAAGCAGAAAAATCTTATGCCGGTTTTTTCAGCAGGGTTATTAAGCTCTTCCATGTAAGCGATTAGCATACTGCAATCGCTGCTTCTACTGTTAAATGCAAGGGGATCCTGTTAGTCTCTTTCTGTATAGAACTTGGTTATTTCTGCACTTTGCTTCGGGCCCGCTAACCAGATTTAATGCTGAGATCAGAATTCTACTTCTTCATCCTATTTCCTTTGTCTTTTTTTTTTCTCTGAAATAGCTTTCATGAAATCTTCGCAAGTATATTTAGTGATGCCCACATTATCCTCCAACGGATTTCTGAGTTCTCAAAACGGAAGTAAAGAAACTGGTGGTCCCTACTCCTGCTGCCTGAGTTCCGGTTAACGTGTCCTGTAGACAGTCACGGAGTTGAGAAATCTCTAAAATGCTTGTCCCTCATCTCTTATGAATTTGCTTGCTTTTTCTGGAATTGAGGCAAGACTCCGTGACTTATAACTCAGAAGGTCAATCTTTCACTTTCTACATTCCTATAAAAGATGGTATAACATTGGCCACTTTCCAGGCATGGAGTATGATAGTTACATAAAAATGATAAATGACATTATTTTGCTACAGCTTCAGCTATTTCTGCCTCGAGTTCCTCTGACAAATGCCCTTCAATACTGACACTGCGTTCCAGTTTAATTTCTCAAGTGACTCTCAGATTTTGAGGAGTTCCTACTTATTATTATTATTAACATATCCACTGAACAGAGAGCTTCTTCATATTCTCTTTTTCCTTCTAAAGTTACTTTACGGAGGTCTAGACATGCATCCCTCAAGGTGGCTAATGCCACCTTCCTGATGACACAACGTGAGGCATGTTGAGGCTGTCCTCAGGGGACAGAGATTGTAAACTCTCCATGAGCCTTGCATGTTTACTTAAATCGGTTTCAAAAGGACACCAAAGAACTCCTTCCCAACATCTGGCTGCTAAAACTTGGGTCAATTAAAGAATGAATGTCTCTTCTATTCCTAAGAAAGTATTCAGCTAGAACAATGGCACCCCCTGTTACCACAACATCCCATTGGGAAACCCTATTCTTTTCTGCTGCAAATTACCCTTTCCCCCATTTCCAACAACTGCACACCAACTTCTTCATTTGAAAACAATATAATTACTAAAACAAAACAAAACAAAACGACCACCACAAGTATTTGAGGGAAAACTGAAGTAGACAGTACATTTGAGTCACACACTTGCTTTTAATAAGAATTCCACTTTCTAAAATGATCTGGCATTTGCTGGCACACAATGGCAGCTTTTCCTCATATTCCAAAGTTTGTGCGTTTTCATGAAGTAAAATAGCATATACCAGATCCCAACACATAGAAGAGGGCCCCCTCTGGGAGGGAGCAAGGTAGCATTGACTTTTCAGACTGTAAATTCTAACATTATAATCTACTCTAAACTCTTATGGCTCCTTATACCGGTCACTTAATCCCAACTGCTAGAAAAGGAAGTAACCAGGGAGTCATAGCTGGCAGAGAAACCAAAATGAACTGTTATCGTGGTTAACTTCAGAGCAGGAATTACTCAGACCACATCTAAAACCCTTCCCATTCACCACCCAGGTCACATTACTCTACACCCAAAGGTTTTCTTCCACCACTTCCATCAGCTGTTCCAGTCCTGTGTGTGTCTATGTGTACTTAATATGTTATCATGAATTCTAGCTCTGTTCCTCCCTAGGAGAGTGATTTTGTGCAAAATTACTTAACTCTTAGAGCCTTGCGGTCTTGATTTTTACAACTGGAATACTGTCTACCTTGTAGAATTGCTGCAAAGCTTTTATTATATAAACCGTCATGCACTGGTCAGCACATCTGATACAATCAGTAAATGAAAGATATCAGACACAGAGCTCACATTCAAAGAATGATTAATATTTTTAACGGACTAACTCTCGGGAAGAAAGGGAGAAAAAGGATGTGACTAAAATTCTGCCCATCTTACGGCAAGCATCTAAAATGATCTGTGGACGGGGCACCTGGGGGGCTCAGTCGGTTGAGTGTCTGCCTTTGGTTCAGGTCATGATCCCAGGGTCCTGGGATCGAGCCCCGCCTCTGGCTCCCCGCTCAGTGGGGAGTCTGTTTCTCCCTCTGCCTGTGGCTCTCTCTGCTTGTGCTCTCTCTCTCTCTCTCTCTCTCTGTCAAATAAATAAATAAAATCTTAAAAAAAAAAAAAAATATATATATATATATATATATATATAAAGATCTGTAGTAAATCGCCTGAACATGAAGGAGTGTGTGCCCGGTGAGAATTCCTACGTAAAAGCTGTCGCTCCCCTCTGCCCTCAAGGGAGAGAGCACTGCCACCGCAAGGCTCTCAGGGCTCTCACGCTCAAAAGGCAGGAGATACCAGCCATCTGATGAAGATTACCTTCCAGAAGACTGAAGTCTGTGAGGAACAAGGCTGGTAAGAATGGGGGTTGTGAGTTGCCCAGCACACTGGGTCTTGAGTCTAGAACAATCTGGATGCAGTGGAGAGAAAGAGAGGGGAGCGGAACTTGAAGGCAGCACACCTAAACCAGGCCTCCATTATTCCGTCCACATTTTATTTTCTCTTCCTTGATCCCAATCGAGGTCTACATTTCTGAGTTCACTGGACATAATGTAGAACTGAAATAGTTTGTATCACGTTCTTATAAAAATCTCTTCTTACCCCATTCTTTATGTTTTAAAAGTGTGAATTAAACATATATGTCTTCCTCTTGGAAGAAGATAGTTAATGAAGCCATTTCTAAGTTACCGTGTTTTAAACTCAATCTATTCCTCCTCCTCCAGGAATAAGAAAATGTTCACATCCCCACATGACCCTCACCAACTTTTCTTCAATCCTTTTGTGTACTCCCTTTCAAAAAGCAGCCAGCCTTCTATGGAAATATCTAAACTTTACCTAAAGAATGGCCGGTTTCCCTCATGACCCAGCTTTATGAAAGATCCTGAGATATTTAAGTGACCTAAATCGCTTGTCCAAAGTTACATGCAACTATTAAAACATATGTTCTCTACATGGGCTACGCATTCAGACACACTGCCTCTTGAGAGGTTATGATGCAATCTTAAAATCACGTACAGCCAAGTGATCTTTCAGTAGATTAAATGTTTCTGGGAACTTGACCTTCCGCTAACTGCCCTCCTCCTTCCTACCATTTACCAATACATTCAAAACCTTTTTCAAAAATTTTCAAACCCCATAGCTATTTTTTCTCTCTAAGGTAGAAACAATTATTATTAAAAATCTATACAGTAATCGACGCTTTAAAAAGAGGACAACTCTTGGGGCGCCTGGGTGGCACAGCGGTTAAAGCGTCTGCCTTCGGCTCAGGGCGTGATCCTGGCGTTACGGGATCGAGCCCCACATCAGGCTCCTCCGCTATGAGCCTGTTTCTTCCTCTCCCACTCCCCCTGCTTGTGTTCCCTCTCTCGCTGGCTGTCTCTATCTCTGTCAAATAAATAAATAAAATCTTTAAAAAAAAAAAAAAAAGAGGACAACTCTGAATCAAATTTAATCTAGATTCTCTCTGCTACACGAAGAGAATTCTAATGTTTTACTAACGATCTAGCGGAAGTCCAATAAAATGTTTGTTAAATAGGTAAGATAATAAACAAATAATAACCACTTCAATGTTTGCTACTGAGTACTAACTTTCTGAGGTAGGTGAACTCAATTATCTGATGGCGGCAGACCAGCAAAACTGAAAGTCTTTTGAAGGTCACTACTGTAAACATCACCTAGATGTGAATCAGTAAGATCCATGGAACATCTTCTATGTTACAGTTGCTGAGGTTGGGGACATAATAGGTTCTCAATAAATCCTTATTAAATTTACAATTAATTTATAACAGTGACCTTTTAAAATACTGTTTTAAGAAGAAGAATATACATTCTATGCCCTCTAGAGCTCAGACGCTGCCCAAAGAGAAATAAATGTACAAATAAAATATAATACACTGTGATAGGTGTTATTAATGAGTATGTATCAGGATCGGCAGGCAGTTGGTTCTTCCTAGGAAGGATGGGCAAGCGTCTATCGTAGTAGGTGTCAGAGGGAAGGGACCTTAGGAACAGGGTCCCGAAAAATGAACCGATCTCATATTATGGTAGTACATAATTCCACTCTGCTACCGGGGTGGTCTTTTTAAAACCCCAAACTGATGAAGCTACTTCACTGCTAAGACCCTGACATGTATTCCAAATACTCAGAGGAAAATCTCCAAATTCTTTAGTATGCCATTCCAGACACCTCTGGTCTTTACCAAACACTCCCAGGTCGTATCTTAGCCTTCTGACACCTCTAAGTCTTTGCACATTCTAGCCCCCTTTTTATTTCCCTCCCCAAAGTCCTCCACGTTGAAGTCATCCCTTTTTAAGATTCTGAAATACATGAAGGCAGGGATGCTGACCTATTTAGCCCTACAGCCCTAATCTTCCATATAGTGCCTGACATTCGGTGGAGTACAATAAATGAGTAGGGAACAACTGGTCTGCAAAAGTACAGAAGTGTACAAAGAAGAAAGACTAGGCATGCCTCTCGGGGCAGAAACATACATTAGAAGTCATACAGAAACATCCCTTGTGGCAAAAAGCAAAAAAAAGGAGGGTGTGGAAGGGTTAGGTGTACTAGTCCTGGCCTAATGTTAAGGCTCAGTTCCGCTTCCCTTACCTCCGGAAGGAATATCTAGAAATGGGAGGGGGTAGATAAGAGAGACTATTTTGAGTCAGGAATTAATTTTGGGTCTCTCCTCCAAAGGGAAGAAATGTTGGGTGAGGGTCCAGAAACAGGTCCCCGGTGTGCAAGCAGGAGGCCAAGAAGCTTTTAATGACCTTGATACATAAGCTGTCTTTCTACTCTTAGATGAAACCTATTTCAGGAATCCGTTTTCTTTTCTGGCACCATGACTGCAGTATCAACAGAAAAACTAAATTTGAGAGGCATGAATTTAATTTACAGTCATGTCGGTGCAAAGAAGCGACTGAAGAAGGTAATTCGTCAGGTCCCTTCTAGCTCTAAAATCCTATGATTCTATAACAATATGGCTTTTATATCAAGGGATATCAGAAGAGTAAATGAAACCCACACTGTAACCTGTTAACCTACAGATAGCCTCTTGCTAGAACTAAAATTAGTCATCATGTGATAAAGGGCCCCTTTGTCATATTTTTTTGCTTTAAGCAGGTAAAGAAATAGCCCATTGTCAACTACAGAATACCACGAGATTTTTTTTTTAAAGACTTGGAATGGCCCCCTTCTTTCTCTCCTAAACATTAATTACCAACATACTAAAATAGTATATTTTTACAAATTAAATATATAACATTCCAGAAAGAATCACTTAAGAAAGAGAGAAGTCAAGATGTAAGGACCAAGCAAAACCCTAAGGAAGGGAGGCAAATGTATGCCTTTTATAATAGGGACACACAAAAATAAGGCAAACCACGCACCTTTTTAGAGGGGAAGGGGAGAAAACTATTCTCCTAGGCCATACTTCTCTCATCCTCTTCCACCTCCCTCCGCTCCAGTGTTGTGGCTCAGTCTTGGCAGTTTACTTTCCACAACGACTGCTTCCCTGGGAGTTACCGTGACTTAGCTTCAGATAATTGCAATTCTGATTACATAATTCACCGTATTTTTCTCCAGCACAGTTAAAATGCTCTACGGCTCCAGTTTTAATAGAGGACTGCTTCACCAATTGGGGTGACACAAAACTATAGTTTTACAGTATTTTCTTTTTCCTCTATTAAGTGTTTATTAGAATAACACACACACACACACTCACAACGTAGGAAAACCAAGTGCTTTCCTCGTCTCTCTTAAGCATGTAAATATGTAGGAAAATGCCTGCTCGTTCTCTCAATCTCCTCCTCCCCCGTCTCTCTCTCTAGCTTCTGTCTCTCTCTCTTCTCAACAGGACATTCCATTACATGGCATCCGCTTCGTTGCAAAACTTGGTTAATCACCTACCCATAGAAAGCATTTCCTCTGTCACTTTGTTAATGGAGTCCTTGATATGTTTTTGCTGAATCTGTGCCCCCTTCCCTAAGCCCAGGTCTGAGTATGAAGAGAAATCAAACCTCTCTGAATACGTCTGGCAGAAGCAAAATCATAGTCAGGAAACATGGCTTCCTCCGTATTCTTAATCATGCTTTTTAATCTATATTACTCCCCATCTAAAGGCCCATACCTTCAGATCTTCCTTTCTATTGGCTCACACAGAATTTTAAATATCTGTTGAATACAACAAAGCTCATAGTTTTAAAAGAGGTTGCTGTGTTGAGGGTCCTTACAGATAAATTAACTTAACCAAAGAAAATATAAAACGAGAGCACAGACATGTAATCTATCCTCTATTTCTTATTCCTACACATTCCACTAGTTCTATTTTTAAACTTTCTTTTAAAGAGCTACTTTTTTTGGCTTAACAGGGTGATCAGGTTCAAAGCATCATATCTCGAGGATTAAAATAAGGATTTATTTGGGCTCAAGACCAAAATTTGTCCATAGGGAATTAGCCGAAAGACAGAGGCCACTGAAATTTAAAGAAAAAAAAAATCACATGCCTGCATGAGAAAAAATTAAACCTGTTCACAGGAGGGGACTATTGACCAGTGTAGACACGAACACCCCTGCACAAAAAGTGTTAAACACGCCAATATCTCTGACCAGAGGTTTGCACCACTTCCTTAACTAGCACCAAAACCTCACAAATGAAAGCAGGGATAATCGTATCTGACCTTTTCTGGCCTAAGATTAAGTTCAATGACTCTTTACTGATCCAGGGATTGAGTGAACCAAAGGTCACAACCAGGATCATCTATACTTCTTGCTTTCTAAGCCTTTACCCTATAGAATGCAAAGACACCATACTGATCATTGTCAAGATTGCTAAGTTTCTACAGTGTGTTTTCAATTAAGTAAATAAAATGTGGTAATTAAATCAAGATTGCGTAATATGTTTTTGATTTGTAATCTCATTTAAATTAATTAACTGACTCAATCCTTGTTTAGTTTTTAAACTGGCCTAGTTAGGGAAAGAGTCCCTGGGAGCAAATCCAGTTTTCTATCTTTAAAAACAAGGCAAAGCAATCTGGCATACTTAAAAAATTTTTTTAATGCACCAGGAAAATATAAATACAGAGGCAAGGGTGTTAGTGTAGTGGAGGGAGGAGTTTTATGGCATGATTTTGACTAAAAAAATAGTTCTCGCACTAGAGAGAAATAAACCAAGACATTATTTATTCAAAACATTTCTTTTCCAATTTTATGAGGATTGCATGTTTGTTGGAAGCAAAACATCTCCAGCTGTATTTTAAGTTTCTGAAGAGAGTTGTAAGATTTATAATCTTTCATAAATGCTGCCCATATCTCATAATATTAGATGAACACGCCACTGCGTACTTTAAAGAACAATTGGCCAATACGTTTTGCCATCTGAAAACAATGAAGTACTTTCCAAAGCCCAGCCAGATCCAGTAGGAAAAGATGAGACGAATGTTCTGTCTTTCCCATCTGGGAGACATTGTGGATTTCAGCTATTCTATGTAATATACTTTTTTTTTTCTTGGAAACCAAGAAACCTGCATTTTATAGTAAGGTATGTAGTGCAAAGAGAATGTTGGTGAAATATGAATCTGAAAATGAAAACCAGAATGTCATCAGACCCAAGAACATAATTATGGAGGCAAATTGAAAAAACTCAATGCAAAATTTCAATATAAACCAAATGCAATGTTTATGATCATATTAGTCTTAGATTTGCTTTTAAAAGGAAAGCACAGAAAAATAAATGTTCTCATACCTCCAAAACCCCGAATAGAACTTGTTCCACTGTCTGACATAGTGACTTACTTAACTCTTTTATTTTGTCCTGGGGTCTTCATGGATTAGTCTAAATCCCACACGTGCCACACCCCTGTGGACACATGGCCCCTTTGTGCTATGCCGTTCCATGTATTTCTCCAAAACTTATTATCATATTGTATATCTAGATTAAAACCAGATACAAGACTTTCTAATATTTCATTGGCAATTTCTTCTCAGGGAGCAGGCTGTGTTTTCTCCAAACTGTCTGGAGAGTCAGAACGCCTGGGTCCCATTCAGTAACTGCCAACCACTTGTACTCTGACCCTGAGCAAACCACTGAAGCCTCAATCAGTTTTCATGTTGCCCAATCACTTAACACTGGATAAGAAAAAGGTACGAGTTTTTAGCCTTAGTCATTTACAACAAAAATAAGAGGGGGAAAAATAACTTCATACAACAGTGAAAATAAGCACAAGTATTTGTGAAGAAAGGCTAGCGTTTTTTTTTTTTAAATATACTTTGAGGTCTAATTTCCCACTTTCACTCCTCCCCCAAAAACCCACCTAATTGGTCCTCCTCTGTTGTCACTTCACATTTCCCTTTTAAAACACTAACAGCACTGGAAAGTAAAGGGCTAGATTAGTGTCCAGCCTATTTGCTATGTTATAAAATCCACGGGGTCAAGATACATCGAAATTTTTTTTTTTAAGATTTTTACTTACTTTGAGAGAGAGACAGAGAGAGACAGAGATTTTTACTTACTTTGAGAGAGAGACAGAGAGTGAGTGGGGGGGCGGGGAGAGAAGAGGCAAAGGGTGAAGCAGACTCCCCACTGAGCAGGGAGCCTGACAAGGCAGGACTCGACCCGAGGACCCTGAGATCAAGACCTGAGCCCAAGGTAGACGCTTAACTGACTGAGCCACCCAGGCGCCCAAGATACATGGAAGTCTTATTCACTACTTAGCATAATCCCTGGCATATTAGGAAGTGCTCAGTCAACATTTCTTGAATAAATGACCACTATTTTACAAAAGAGGGCTGCTTTTGTAAAACGGGCTGCTCTAACTTAAGCCATTTTTCATCTTCCTGAAATTATAATTAATTACCAGTAATACCAATCATAGCTATTACTTGTCTGATGATTATCTACACATATTCTGTTTTTTAAGAACCTCTGTACAAACACAAATTTAGAAACTGATTCAGTCATGGTCCAGAAAGTCATATTCTTATTTGAAAAGTGCTCATTTGATCATAGGCATGAGTTCCTAAAAAGAAAATTTTTACTTGAATAGACTTCTCCATGATGCCAGGTGAAAAGATACGTTGCCAAATCATTAAACTATTTACATTTAAATCATCATGTGCGCTTACAGAAAAGAAATTGAATGGGTTTTTGTATACCTTATTGGTTATGTATGATGAATAACAAGGCTGTGCTTTATTATTAAATCATGGCTCTTAAGTCTGTGGCGATATACTCACACAAAAATAAATGTATGTATTTAATACAGAGGTGCACAGTAATAAGCAGAAAAACAGGGTAAGACAAAAATAATATACCTCCTACCACAGGAAGGCAGATCTGCGTGTTAGACATTCAGTACTGCTATTGTTTATAAAATAACTTTATCATAAAATTGGAGGAAAAAATGAGAGAAGTCACTTGATGAAACAGGAAGTGTGTTGATGTGGCAGAGAGCGGAGCAGGATTCAATGTCCTAACAGTTCCCTGATAAATGGTTCAAAGAAGTTCTGTCCCCATGTTTTCAGGGCAAAAGCTAATTTACCAGGAATAAGACTACTTGAACAATACATCATGTGAGTGCACATTTTCAAAAAAGGATAAAATAAGGAAACAAATGAGGAGATAGTAATTTCCTCCTGCCAATTAAAATTGTGCATGAGAGGAATGTCACTTGAGTCTATTGATAAAATAAAAACAAACGAAAAAAGCTGGCCTAATATGATTTTTTTTTTTTTTTTTTGAGAGGGAGAGAGAGAAGCGGGCATGTGGAGGCACAGAGGCAGAAGGAGAGAAATCTCAAGCAGGCTCCATGCCTGATGCAGGGCTCGATCTCACAACCCTGAGATCATGACCTGAGCTGAAATCAGGAGTCGGGATGCTCAACCGACTGAGTCATCCAGGTGCCCCTGATTTTACCTTTTTTTTCTAAGGGGAAGGTTAAGATTATTCTAATAAGTAGAATAATATGCTTCAAAGAACTCTGAAAAGTTTATAACCCAAGAGAAACAAGAAGATTTGTTATAATCTGATGTGGCAATATTCTTTCAAATGTCATTGTAAAAGGAAAGTTAAAAATACAGGTAATTTTAACCAAAAATAATAAAGAGCTTATTACAGAAACCTACCATGGAATCCACTGTTCATGACTATGGTTATTTGAGAAGTAAGAAAAAAACGATGCGAGGTATGTCCACTTGCTATATATCCATTTTAAAGAAGGGACTCAAGACTATGAAGGTGCAGAGTTATGTACCATGTGTTCAAAATTCCCTCCATTTTGTCATTTTGCTCAGTGTATCCTTAACAGAGATTCAAATGGACTCCTTATGATTAAAAAATCTCTAAGCTAAGTCTAAAGAGTATGAAAAAGAACCAGTTTCTGCATAATGTCCCATCCATATGTCTTAACCTTGAATGGTATCAAACCTATGTAATTTTATACATCAAATGCCTTCCAGATGTGACAAAACTTTAACACAGACCAACTTCAAGTTTTTTACTGCAGACTCATCTCCCATGATCACAGAGATTATTTTTACTGCACATACATTACACATGGCTAATGTTCAATTTTGCAAATTGATTATTATGCTGTCATTTCAAAACTGGCATTGCATTCCCATCAAAAAACAAAGTATGCTGCATACCGAGCCTGCAAAGAAGTCACAAAAGAACCAAGAAACCACATCATCATTTGCAAGTTGTAGGCAGTGCTTGATGACAAGGGCAGCTGAACTTCCCTTGACCATTCTCAGTACATGCGGAAGATGAACGAGGGAAAGGTGAGGTCATCTATGATTCTTTGTCAGAGCTAACTGCCAACAGAACGATTGAGACTGTCACCTGTAGTTTTTGGTTTTCAAGATCTGTTCTAATTACAGAAGATCAAATTCTTCCTGACATTTAAAGGAGGTTAAAGTCTGAGAATTAACCGATAGATAGATAGATAGATAGATAGATAGATAGATAGATAGATATGTAAATATTCATGGAGAATTTTCAAAAGCATCTAACAATAATGTTAATGACAAATCATAAACTAAATTTTTTAGTAGGTTTAAAAAAAATTAGTAATTCGATGCCAGTAAGAAAAACTACTGTGATAAGCCTTTCAATAATATCATGCAAACACAATCCCTCCCATGAAATGAATGCTTTGAACCTTACCTCAATTCCATCTCTCCACCCCACCTCAAAAATCAGAATTGCTAAGTAGTGGTAACTTGTCCTCAGAGCCACCCCTCACTCTTCTCCTGCAAACTACAAAACTACATTCCCCAGCTCTGTTAACAACTGGCTTTGAGCTAGGTCCAACCAATGGGGAACACAGGTGGGAGTTCGGGAAATCGGAGGACAAGAAGGAAGGAGAGGGGAAGTGTTTCTTCTCTTTGCTTTGACAGGTCTCTCCAAGTGGTGGCCAGGAATCCTTCCTAGCTTCCACCGGATGGTCCCTCTCTCTGTGATCTCCACTCCCCTCAGATAGCTGTGGCTCAAGTACTCTGGTAACACCAACTTCTCCCCTTATGCCTCCAGCCCAAGTTGGGGTAGTGAGTTCCTGCCGGTGCTTATGTCTGGGTAACCTCACTGCCCAGTTGGCTTCGTACTTGTTCTAACATCATTGTAACTGTCACCCCCCACCCTGCCCTCATAAAAGTCTTTCTATTAGACTCTGGTAGAAACTCTATTTTCCTGGACCATGACAGATATATATGCTTGCCGAAGTTTGACATATTCATCACTCTAAAATATATGTCAGGTAACAGAGTTAACATTATTAGACAGATTAAATATAATACCATTTAGAATTTAATAAATTTCAAGTAGTTGTTATGATTCTCGTAAAAAAAGGTGAGAAAGCACTGTCACCATTCAGTACTAAGTATGAAATCTTATATCCCAAAGTCTTTTGAAATGCATGGTACTGACATATAAAGATAATCAAGTTAAAAAAAAAAAAAAAGACTAATTACTTAGATTTGCAATGCCAAGCTCTAAATATATCTCCTCCAAGAGATCTGATAATCCCACCCACCCATCCAGGTTTACTATTTCTCCTTTTTACCACCTTATAGTTAGTCTCTCTATCCAACAAGTTACATGATACCTGGGTTTTCTTCCTGTGTAAATGACCTTTCTACAAACATGGCTGTCTCCTCCTTGACTGGATCAACAGAGTCTGATTATTTTTATAGAATACTGTACATTTATTTATATCTCATGACACAAACAACTTTGAATTGCTTATCAGTTGTCTGAATAGCTAACAATATCACGTAGGGATAATCAGATTGCCCTAAATAGACACCAGTATACGTCAACTAAAGAATAATACATATTTGAAAAGAGAAATAATTTCGACAATACTGTTTTCTCTAAGAAATCGTTCCCAAGACCTCATTTGACATCCTGCATTTTCACAACGGCAAATTCATTTAATTAGAATAGACAGAAGTATTTTCTTCTATCAGAACTCTAATTTACGACACTTTACTAGAATACTCCACGAATAGGAGACAACATAAAAGTACTGAGGAACGTATGCATGAGGAAGTCTATGAACTCACGGTGCCAAAACTTTAGAATCGCAAATGCAAATGATATGGACTGACTTGATGTTTCACAGTGTGCTTGATAAGAGCCCCATTAGACGGAAGTGACACCAAAGAAAACACAGAACATCAATTCAATGGCATTTTTTTCTGATGACACTTTAACAGATGACACTGGTGACAGGTGGGCACACTCGGCTACCAGGACTAGACGGTGTTACATGTCCCTGTGTTTCCGTTCCATCATTTTGAACTCTCCTGCCCACTTCCCCAAGCTTTACTTTCATGTCTTTTCTACCTTATTGTCCCAGTTTCTGACAGCGAGCACCAAACATCTTCTGGAGATTGTATCGACGAAACATCACTGTTTACCTGAATTTTTCAACCTGAGCCTCAATCTATTTTAGTCAACCTATGTCAATTCAGGCAACATTTACAAATTTAACTTAACATCTATTTATTGAAAAAAGAAAATGGGTTATAGTCTAAATAGGCATAAAGTGATCACAAAGGAAGTCTAGCCATACTTTCCACTTTTTGCGCTTCCTCTCCCTTCCCTTTGATTTCCAACGAGAAAATTATAGTGCGATGGACTATGATGGAAGACATGCTGCACAGACATTAAAAACCAGAGGAATAACGCTGCCACCACAAGATAGAAACAGTGGTTCAGTGTCTCTGGTAATGGGGGTGACAGGCAGGAAGCATAATGCCAGATAGAAATGGACTCTAAACTTGAACCAGTTTTTTACTGTGCGTATCTTATTCTAAACATAAACTTTAATTACAAGTTGCAGTCCAAAAAAAGGCAATAAGAAAATATCACCAGTTCTTTCAACGTACTCTATTACCTGGATTCTATGATTTAAGAACCATCACAGGAATATATATACCTCAGTTAAAGCCAAGACACAACAAATGAGATTGAATTATTTGCATTATCCTAAACAGATATACGTGGCCCAGAAGTTGGTTTAAAGAGGCACCCTCCTAGAAAGAGGCTGATAGAGATTAGGAGAGACGACCAATCTCCACCTTCAAGCAATATATTTCAAGATTTGGTCGGAAGCCAATAAACACAAAATCTCCATCCACTTACACATGGCACAGCAGATAAATGCAACAAAATAACAGGGAAATCGTTTACAAGTAAATTCTTTTTTAAATACGGGGCGGAGATGGGTTGTACCACCTCAACACAGCTCTCTCCAGCCATCCCCAGCCCGAGGGGTTAAATCTCAAAGTGTGCGGTGGCCCGCGAGTCCCAGTGTGCTGTGCCTGGCCCGGGAGGACTGTGTTCTCCTAGGCCTGCTTAAGCCTTGGCGTGTCGGCCGGGGTGCCAAGGCACGTATAGAAGCTGCGGGCTGTGGTGTCTCTCGGCCTCAAGAATTGGACTGAAACCATTCATTTACTTCATAGTCAAAGCGGCTGGCAGAGGTGAAGGACACCTGGCGCGACTGACCGAGGCAGACGCGGAACGGGGCAAGGTCTGACGGTACAGTTTCCATCCCGACCCGCACAGCTCGGTCACCGGCCAGAGGCTCGCCGCCCTTCTTCTGCCTGCGACGCGGTTTGAGAAAGGAGATAAAGAGCCACAGCGCCTTATGAGAAAATTATGCTTGTCTTTCGACATCTTATTGACAGAATATCAGATTTTTGTAGTTAAAAAAAAAAAAAAGTCCGTACCTACCCTATATCTAAGGAAGACTTCAATGAAGGAAAGATGGGACAAAAACCCAATCGATTTCGAAAGGACATGAAACAGACAACTCATTTCCCCCGAAAATGAGAACTTCATTTTTTTTTTTTTTTTTGCCTGAAAATACAAACTATAAATGGGAAGACCTTTACTGTCTTCACTCTCGCATGTGCAGGTCTGTTTACTCGACGGCAACATTCGCGACGGCAGTGAAGTCAGGGTTCCACACAGGACTGGAATACGAAGAAGGTTAGGGCACCCCCATCTAGATCCCAAGCCCAAGCTTCCTCCTCACATTAGGCCCCCTTTCAAAGTAATCTGCGTGTTTTTCAAGCGACAGCACCGCTCAGCTTTCTTTTCCCTGGGCCGGAATCTTGTGGCATCATGGACGCGTATGTCATGCGGTGAAAACCAAAAGACAATAGACGCCACAAAACGGGGAGGGGGTGCGGAGGGGGGTGGGGGGAAGCACCCTGGAATCCAGGAGGCCATTTGAAAGAAAAAGGAGGGGATGCTTAAGAGAACTTTCCTTAAAAATACATTCACAACAATAAAGCAATAACTGAGCGTTCTCTATTAATATCAGCCGGTCGTTACCAGAACCGGAATAAATTGGCTGATCTAATTCAGTCGACTGGTAGGGAATAGCACTTATCTCCTCGGTCCATTCGCGGTGCTAAAAGTGCTCCCACAGACGGATGTTTTCTTCCCGTGTTATTTCACACACAGGTTCACGCGGGTTGAACTTTATTTTCTGTTCACCTGTTTACCTGGATTCGTTTTCGGCTGAACATTCATTAAGCATTAAGACACAACAAGAGGTGCACTGATGATGAGACGAGGTCTCAAGGCCATTACTCTTCCCAGGAGACCGACAGGGAGGATGGGTGATAAGCGAGAGATCATTTCATTTACTTGAGTTAAAGGGAAGGACTATGAACTCACTCTAGAACCTTGAAAACCAGAGAGACAGCTTTAAAACCCCGTGTATTTGTATTTTGCCCAACGCCTCATTTTTTCCTGATAAAAGGCAGGGACAGATAAAATTGGGGGCATTTCTGATTTTTCAGCTCCTAGTTAGGGCAAGGGGATTCGTCTTTCAGGGAAGGAATGTAGCCACTCCTGACACTCCCCAACACCAGCTCACTGAACACTTGGGGAGCCAACAGCCCTCCACCAAAATACACCGCCTTTAGTCACAAAGCAAACAATAGTAATTAAGAACATCAAGTTAATTGTGTCTTTTCCCCAGAGAATGTGTCCTCCAAGACTCCCTGAAATCAGGTTGGAAGATTAGTAGCAATTTTACTCCCACTTCTCATATTCCCAGTGAAAAATAGAGCCTCAATTCATCACACCCACCCTGAGAACTATGGAGTCCAAAGTGAAAACCTAAGAGAAAGAAAGAAAGAAAGAAAGAAAGAAAGAAAGAAAGAAAGAAAGAAAGAGAAAGAAAGAAAGAAAGAGTGGAAGGAAGGAAGGAAAATCAGAGTACTTGGTTAAGTTTTGTGTTTGGCTTTATTTAACCAGAGCGACTTTGACCTTTGGCTTCTCGATCTGCTCAAAGTTTGTTTTCAAAGTCGTAGAATGCTTTAAGAACTGTGAGGAGCCATAAGGTGCTTAAGTGTGTCATTATATTTCGAGTTATAAATGTAATTTTTCGTTAGTCCTTCATTAATGATCAAGAAGACTGATCGTTTGGGCCCAGTCAACCCGCATTTGCAAATCCGTGTCATATCTATTGGAATAACTAAACACTGACAATAAGGCTCTTTCTTACCTTCCATTTGTGCTAAGTGATAAAGATAGCAACAATACCTTTACAACTTTCAAAGCACTTTCACCTACATTATTTTGCAATCCTAAAACAAGTTGTGCTTTATTCTCATCCTTTACAATGGCCAGGAAAGAATGTGGCTTGATAACTTGCAGAGTAACAGGAAACCTTGATTTTTCGTTGCAGTTCCCCTACTGAGTTTCTTTGTGACCTCCGGGATGTCACTTAACCTCTCTCTGCCTCATCACCTATCTCGAACGAGCTATAATAAAACTTTTTTATTCCGGTCCACCGGGTATTAGAACAATGAATCTGATAGGATGTTTCTAACGCGCTTTGATCTCTATAGGGAAAGTTGCCATAAAAATAAAGACATTGTTATTATTCTAATTGAGTTATTTGCAAATGGAGCTTCTTGACGGAGCCCAGTCCTCAGACTATAGAAAAGTAAATTCTGCCAGTCCTCAAGGGTACAATTGCCTCATGGCAATTATACCCATAACCACATTTCCTTATTACTGTTTTAAAGACTATGGTTCAAGGGGAGGCGAGGGGGGAATTCAAGAAAAAATATATATATATATGCTGTTTCTTTTCAATGGAAGATGCTGAAGTTGCAAATTTGGAACCCAAGGCTATAGGTAAACTTTGACAGAACATGTGTTCCAAGTTAGTGTAGTGTTTGTTCGTTGTGTCAGAAAGGCAGAGGTGTCCTGAGGCTGCAGCTTTCCAGCAAACTTTGGAAATAATTTAGAAAAAAATGGTAAAATTACAAAGGTAACCTGGGCCCATCTTTTAGGAATGCTACAGGCCAAAGACAAAAAAAAAAAAAAAAGGTTCAAGGCTATTCCATTACAAGATACAAAAGGCACAAAGGAAAATTAAACTGAGCTTTGGAAGTAAATACTATGGACAATTTTACATGAAAAGCCAAAAGGGAATATTGGGGCTGAGGGGCCACGGGCAGGCCATCCCAAGATGGGCCACGCTGGCATGAACGTTATTTTGAGTTAAAAGCAATCAAAACCCAACAGATTCAGGAAAAGCTCTTTACCTCTCCCTCAACTGCCTGCTTGTTATTATGAATAGAGATTCTCTTTACCTAAGAAACTTCCCGCATGATAGGACCACCTGTGTTTTCCAAACATCTCCTTTCACCTTCCCGCTACTGGTCCTTCTCCCCTTTGTATCCTCAGACCCCTACCCCTCTCCTTAGCTCATACAAGCATCATGTTGCTGACCATCTTTGGAATTTCCATGTCTGTATGGATTCCCTATAGGTACAATATTAAATTTGATTTTTCTCCTGTTAATCTGCTTCATGTCATTTTGATTCTTAGTCCAGCTAGAAGGACCTTGAAGGCAGAAGTAATTATTCCTCCCCAACAGGGCTATGAGTCTACAGTGTCTTTTCTACTGAATGTTAGCAGCCATGAACATTCGCATGTGTGTCAGTATTAGGCACTTGAAGAGCTCCATATTCCTCACACAGTATTTTTTCAAGGTAGAGAAGAAAACTGTTTTGCATTATAAAATATTGGAGACACTGAACTTTCCTTTAATGAGAGGTAGCACTCTCATTAGGGCCCGTCACATTGCACCCCTCCAAGAAGCAACATTCTCAGTGCGGGCTACAGGGAGGGAGCCCTCCGGGCCTGTTTGGTACACAACTTCCGGTGGCTCTCTGTGTCACGGAAAAAGCCTTATTAAAAATCTTAAAATTTAAGGTTCAGAGAAGGGACAATTACTTAGACAAAGGTTCCTTCTATTATTAGTATCTTTAAATCTCAATCTTCTGCCAAGTGTTCGTCGTCGTTGTGGTTGGTTTGGGTACAATCTGAAGAGTCCAGTTAAGCTCTGGGTCCCCAAAAAGATCACTTAAAGGAGACACGTGGGACAATGGGCTGTGTGGTGACAATAAAAAGCTACTGCCTTACTTTCATTTCACACTCAGCAATACATACAGCCCACCAATTTTAGTGAGCGTCAGAATCATTCAAGATGCGCGTTTAAAATGTCGATTCTTCAACCCACACTCTATGGCTGTGCCATACAGCCACACCGGGGCCAAGAGAATGGCACTTCCAACAGACACACCAGGTAACCCTCTCCTGCACTGTCCTTAGGGTGCTTCCCGGGACGCTTGGTCGCAGACACCAAACTAGAAAGCAAAGAGTAGCATGTGACTACAAAGTCTTAAAATAACAAACAAACAAAAATGCAGCTCTTCAGCCAAGGGCAGCCTCTACTTTTCCCTCTCTCGCTGCCATGTGATGCACCAGGAGTCCGCTTCAGCCAAAAATCACATGTGTATAGTGAATCCTAAAAAGCAAACTCAATCCAAATCCACATTGAACCATTCTGAACTCTATCACACTTCCCAGAGCTTTAAATAGATTCTCCTAGAAACATCATACCCTGACTGGCCAAGGGATTCTTTGGGTTCTCCCACTTTGTCCAAGTGATCCAAAGTGACCCCCAGGTTCTACTCTCTGCATGTTCACTTGTACACTTTTCTCCACGCTGAACACAGAAGGATTCAAAAGAAAACACAAATATTGGCACAGGTGACTTGAGGTTGCTTGACCTTTCCGAAGGAAGATTTTTGGCAACGGTGTCTTGGCAGTTCCCTGGAAGGCTAGGCCAGGACACAAAGAGGAAGACAGGAAGCCGGGAGCTGGCCATGTGTCCTTGGCAGGCAGCAGTGCGGCCGGGTGAACCACCTCGTCCCTGCCAAACCAGAAACAGTGGGGAAAGCCCAGCTAATTGGCAAGTCACAGCCGGCTACAGTGTGCATCCTTCACTTTAAATGCCTGATAAAGTTAAATCGTTTGCCAGACCCTAATCGACTTAGACGAGATCCAACTTTACTTTCAGAAACTTCATTCGCTCCTGTCTGTGCTTCCTTGGGAAAGTGGTGAAGCAGCATCCCAGGGTGGCCAGGGCTGGGGAGACAGAGTAAAGAGGGACTAGAGTCCATCATGCCTACAGACAGTTTACTTTTCCAGAGGGCCACGTACATTTGTGCTTTTGATTTTAACTAGCAAGAATTCCCCTCGCTCGCTTACTTTCATTCAGAGAAAACCCCAAAGTTCCCACGGCATGTTGAGTCTGAACTTCAGCACATTTGAAGGCTCGGGGTATTAAGAAATGTTTTAAAACCCTTTAAGAGACCCCAGGAGGATACAGAGCTGCACCCAGTTGCAGTGAGCTATTGTTTTTACTCACACACTAGTTGGCTCAATCATACTTTCTAACATAATCTGTGTGTACTAGCATAATATCACCACTTTCTGAGTCTTTTACTGCTCAACTGGGGAGTCACACAGGGAGAAGGGGAGCAGAGGGGATTGTGCGAATAAATTGCTCCTTACTGCTGCTGCTAACAGGGTGAATCCAGGGAGGGGGGAACATAATTTCGCCCCTAGGGGCACGTCTGAAGGCTTGGTAAGAGCAATTAAAAGGGTGTGCTCACTGGTTGGCCACGTTTCCTTTTATTTTCTGTGATACTGTTGATGCCTTCTCCAAACTCACACTAAAATTTCTAAGGGTTTCTGCCTCTTTAAATATAGTAGCCAATGGTGAAACTAAATGGACAAAAAAATGCACACTTCCTCCTCAGAATGAGGAGAAGGGAGAGATTACAAATAAATATAATCCATTGTTTTCCACCAGAAGTTTCTTAGGGTCTACACAGAATATTCATCCTTTAAGCAGCCCCAGTATGACTGGACCCGTGTGGGTAAAGTTACGCTGGGGAGGAAAACGCAAGTGCAAAACTCAATACTCTCTGATCACTGTTTAAAATGAATAAATAATAATCCTCATGCCCCAAACGAGCTCTCAGAGTCAAGAAGTCTAGATGTGTTCTAACTCCAAAATTACTATCTCTATACACCACAGTTTTCCCTGAGCTTCCCAGACTCCTACCCAACTGACTCTTGACACTAACCACCCCCAACTTCAAAAAATTCTCCTTCCCTTATCCTTTAGGCCACCACCTCTTCCTGTTTCCGAGCCTCCCTTTCTGGGCTTTCTTTCCAATCTCTAGAACAATCTCCTTCTCATCTGTCAGCACCCTACCTAAGACAATCCCCCCAAGGGGCCCTCCTCCTTGGCTTCTTACCTTCCCAAAGTGAATTCAACCCACTCCATGTTTACAATTACCCATTTGCAGACAACTCCAAATCTCTATTTCCAGCCCTAACCTGTCTTTTTAACTGCAAAATCCCTCTTGCGGTTGCCAGTGCCCAACCCCTACATACCCTCAGCCTCTTCCTGTCCACACCCCAATTAATGGCACCCATATCCACTCAGTTCCCTAAGCATCTGGGAACCTCATCTCCTGAAAGCCTCACAGTCAGTTGCTGGCCAAGACGCTACCCTTCAAGTCCATTCCCTCCTGTGCACCTGCACGCTGCACAATCCCTTAGCGAGCCCACATGTCTCATCTGGCAATGGCCTAAGCCTCCTTGGGTCATTAGGAGTCAGCCTTCACAATGAAGCCACGCTCTGTCCTCTGCGCCACCATCAGCAATCACATCACTTCACTTCTTTTTTTTTTTTTTTAATTTTTTTTTTTAAGATTTGATATATTTATTTGTCAGAGATAGAGAGCACAAGTAGGCGGAGCAGCAGGCAGAGGGAGAAGGAGAAGCAGGCTCCCCACTAAGCAGGGAGTCCGATGTGGGGCTCAATCCCAGGACCCTGGGATCGTGACCTGAGCCAAAGGCAGACACTTCACTGACTGAGCCACCCAGGCGTCCCACACATCACTTCACTTCTTAAAACATCGATGGCTCCCTAATTCCTTGGAACTGTCTACAACTTCCTTAGTACAGCCTTCAAGGCTGTACTTTAAGGCTTCCCGGTCAAGCCTCATCTCTCACTACATCCATCAGACAAATCATCATCTTTCACTCTTTTTTACATCTATACCCAGCTGCCCAACACCTAAGCTCTAGCATACTTCTTGAAATTGCTAGAATATACTGTGCAATTGCAGGTCTCTATGCTTTTGCCCATATGGTTTCTACTCCTGGAGTATCTCTTCCTTGATGCTAGACAACTCCTATTTCATCTTCAAGGCACTTGAATGTTATCCACCTTCTCTGAACCATACTTTCTGCCCCTCAGGGAAGGCACCTCTCAGGCCCCCAGCACCTTGATTATACCTCCAATATAGAACTTTAACATTGCATTCTGGTTCGTGTCTTATACGCTGCTTCGCTGCACAAGACTGTGACCTCCTTATATCACGATTTACCCTGAATAATTTTGGGAATTCATTTAAGCTGCAGACAGGATGTTATGTTGGATATTCCATCCATGAAGAAGCTGAGACAAAGGGCATTAATTTCCCAAAGAAAGACAAAGTGATCTGAAAGAAAGCTTCATAAGGAGCTACCAGTTTATATAGTTAACACTCAATATTCTGATTCTAGCTTGTACTTACAAGATTTATCCATTTGTTTGCTTCCTGAGAAAAGAAAACAGCATTGAGTACCTACAAGAGTTCACATATCATCCCTGGAACTCAGTCTCCAATGGTGAACAAAACATGATTTATTCCCATCCTCGTGTAGCTTACAGTTACATCTGCACTATCCTGACTTTCATTCACTTGCTAACAAGTAAAATGGGCTCTGTTTAAAATTTGTAAATAAGCAGTATCCGCAATTATTGCATTTGAAAATCAAATTGACATGTCGCACACACACATACACGCATACACAACACAGATTTAGTAGTGAGACGGTCAAATGTTTTTTGCTTGATTTTTGTTTTCAGTGAGTAAAACATCTGAGAGAATGAAAGCCACAGCAAACGCACTGTTTAGCTGTGATAAGGAGAATGCATAAAGGCAATATGATGGCAAAATAGCCATTGCGGCATAACATAACAAGACTATAAAATAACGAGACCATAGCTGTAAAATTCTGTGACCTCTGCCATCTCTCAGGATAGCTAAAAGGGACCTATTGACTAGCTTTGGGAGCTGAACAGTCGAATACAACTTCAGATTAGAAATTACTTTGTGGTCACATCCCCTAGATTGAATGTTGACAGGGCCAGACTAAATGAGGGACTCGATAGGAGTCCTGAGGGAAAACAGAAGAATGGATTTCTAATATGAAAAATCCACCATCAAGAGGAAAGGGGGTTAATTTTTAAAAATCATAACCAAGGCAAAATTTCTAAATGGAAAGATAGGAAAATGGGCATTGGAAATCTTTTTCCGTCTCTTCAAAAACCCAAACTATCTATACATACGGCTTCTCTAATTTATCTGAAAAACGTGTAAGCAATGTGTGTGTGAAGAGATATCGTGAAATGTGATGTCATATTCCTCACGGGAAAAAAATTCCTTTTCACAATGTCAATTAAACCCAAATTTAGCTTTAAAACTCTATGACCTCCACCATTTTTTAGGTTAGCTGAAAAGGATCTATTGACTAGCTTGGTGAGCTTAACAGTTGAATGCTACTTTAGATAGAAAATTATTTCTTTCACTCTATAAGAATAATTATCATGGCGATCACACAATTATTATAATTATATCTGTAAGAACTGTTATCGGGAATTTATCTCTGAAACAGGCTCATGCATTGCAGAAGACATTTATCTTTTTTAATGATCACCAACACAAGTGTCTTTTTGTAGCTCTATAAGTGATTTTACCTCTTTCTATTAATATCCTCTTGCATGCTTTAGAAGCCAAAGGAGACGGCCCCCACGTTTTCTTTTTTACCCTAAAGCGATTGTTTCAGTTAAGCCAGGCCTGTGGCATTTTTGAGACAGAGAGCTACACTTCCCCTTCATGGCAACATAACACGCACACTGTGCTTTCCTAAGCGGGTGGAAAGCCCCCCAAAAAAGCCCCTCAAATCTGTGTTTCATAAACTGTACTCTAAGAGAAGTAGCAATAAAGTTTATTACAGACCTAAAGTATCTGCATAAACCCGGTTAATTGAAAAGTGGGTGGAGAAGGCTGCCAAATTAAATGTTTACATTAGCACAGCTGTATTGTAAAAACATTCTGCCCCCTGTGCTTTGTAATTATAAGATATTTCTGGACTGTGTATCTCTACAAAGTTTATCTCCACTGCCAAGACTGTCTTGGCACGGAGCGGCTGCAGTTTTTGGCAGCCAGGAGCTCTCTGCGCGGGCAGGATCTAAAATGGCTGCCAAGCGGCCTCCTGAAATGTCGCCGGCCGGCCGCCTCGCCGGGGCAGAGGGCAGCCCTGCGGCCCGGGAGGGGTCTCAAGTCTGGCTCACATGGAGCCAAGAAGCCTACTTCCCGCCTGAATGAGGGCTGGTACCACAACTTTTTTCTTCTCCTTTCTTTTTTTTTTTTTTTTTTTTTTCCTGAAGCTGTTTGAAAAGCTAACTGCAAAGCAATTTTGGAATACTACAAGTGAGAGAGCGGAGGCGGGGTCTTCTAGGAAATTTCACTCACCTCCACCTCTCAGTGACACACAGGCCCACACCGCTTTGTGCTACTGAGAGAAACTCACTTAATTTTGTGGAAGAAAAGTAAAACAAAACAAAAAACAAAACTCCCCACCATACGGAAACCTACTTCGAAAAAGCATGAGCAAAGCCAACATTTTCCCATTTGTGATGGCATAATTTTGACACGGATTTATAGTCTTTATCAAAGCATATGTGTATACAAAATGAAAACAAAACAATTTAAATTTGGTTCCTTCTCTTTCTTTAGGAGGCTATACATCTCCTACACAAATGACATATTTAAAACACACACACACTCACACACAAAACATTTTCTACCCCCTATGGCAAACACCCGTACCACAAAACCGACTTAACTGTGGAAACTGAGACCAAATCCATGGTCTCTGCAAGTTCCAAGGGCTGACGGAAAGGAGGGAGGGCAACTCAGGGAGGTACTGTGTGAAACTACAGATAGACGAATTTTCTCATAGCAGGAGTATACAAAACATTTGAAGGATAAAGGTAGAATGCTTCAGAAGTACACCTAGATATCACAAGACATGTGTTGTCTCTCTCCTTTCTTTTCCTTTATTAAAGCCCCAGCTAAAATGTGGTGTTCACAGCTGCCAAATATTGCATAATGAGGTCACTGGATTTTTCTCTTTTAGGTATTCCACAAGTTTAAGCTCAGGTTGAGAGACACATGAGGCCGGCTGTACTAGCCTGTAATCATTATTGGCAGTGAGGACTGTTCCGTAATTCTAAGCTTCAACTGAATCCAACGTTGCCTCTGCTGAGAGATCATTCAGGGGGGAAAAATGAATTCCACAATGCTGACACAGACCGGTGGCACTCATTACACTCACAGACCTTGTTCACACTAAATGCCCAGGCTTTCTAGCTTTAATTATACGTCCACGCGATGTGTATATACATATGGATACTTCTCGGACCTTTTTAATAAAGGCAGAAAAATTGCTCACCATTATTATAATTCTGCAGGAAAGACATTTAGGGACTTTTAGCCTTTGTTTAATTAGTTATCAGGAGGGTCAAAGTCACATAGTTGTAAAACAGCAGGCCACTGGCAACAGACTAGTGAACCAAAGTTGGTGTGTTCAGTAAATATCTCCAGTTCTCTGTTAACCTACTAATTGCTTCTAAAACTTAAGCTATTTTTTCTTTACTTTCACGAGATTTTATAGGATTCCATACTGCTAACTTATCAACTCTCTTTCCTTGAGAGTTCTCAAATTCTAAAATGGCAATCTGTTCAACAAATAGAGGAATTCAATAAATGGTGATTGGTCACCTACTATATGCAAAGAGATGCCGTGCTATTAGAGACAGAACTACAAGATTAAGACAATGCTTTACCAAAAAACAAAAACAAAAACAAAACCCTGAAAAATCATTCCAGATTTTGTTCATTTCTTATTTCTTATGTTGGTCCTTTTCAGCACATATTGCCAAGGGAGTACATTCTGTATCCCCACCTGGAATCCAAATTTCTGGAAGTCATATGCTTGCTGAGTACACAAGACACTGCAATACCTATCAAATAGATTCCTACACTTGAAAAGATCCTAGTGAGAATAAACGTATTGGTTGCATAAAGCACCAGTGCCTCATACATAGTATATGCTTACGTATCACCATATCCTTCACCAGCAAATACCTGGTGGATGAAATAGTAAGAAAAATAATAGTAAGGCTAATAGTCGTTGGGCATTTGCTTACATGCCCAAAGGTGTTCTCAATATGATACATAGATTTCATCCTCAAAATCACACTGTGAGTTAGATATTATTATTATCCCCATTTTCAGAGGAGAAAACTTGCCCATGGTTGTTCTGCTAATAACTGAATCACCTAGAAATTAAACTTAAGCAAATCTGACTCCAGAGTCCTATGTATATTTGCTGTTTTCTCAAATTAGAGGTGCCACCATTAGAAACAGATAAACAGTCCAGGTAGACGTTACTCCTCTACAGTTATGGGGCTCTTTGGACGACTTTCCTAATTTCTGACACATAACTTCCCAATTTTCCCAGCGGAAGCCTCCCTTGAGTGGCGGCTGCTGATTGTGGTGAGTTTAAGTTGTGGTTTGGTAATGTGCACAAACTGGGAGAAGGATGAAACCAGAAAACCCTTTTTGCCCATGGCAGGCCACAAATTGAGGACTAAGTCAGTGCGCTCAGTTGAAAGGCAAAGGGCCAGCTCAGCATGAGCAGCTCAGTGCCGTGATAACATGTAAATACCAGACACCCTTTCCAAAGCCACTACCCTCTTCATTCCCCACAAACCTCCTAATCTCCCACCAAAGTCCTGAGACTTCGCCACAGGATCAAGTAATTCCCCCTCTAAGCCACATCTCACAAATGACAGTCTGATTTCTTCCCATGTGCCATTTTTTCCATGAATGTTACTACAGTCTTAGCCGTACTTAACGAGGGTTTAGGGTCTGATGGTTTTTTCTACTGACACAACATGGCGGCACACAAGAGCCAGTTTACATCACCACCTGAAAGAGCCACCAACACCACTTTCGCCACTTCCTCCTACTCAGCTGAAGGAGACTCAAAGGAAGGTGCGAGATCAAAATATGCCTTTGCTTCAAGTGAGACAGTTAGTTGCAACCCAGCGCACAGAATTACCAAATTCACAAGGCCAAGTGCCTCAGCGTGATGACTCAACTTGCAAAAATGGCCAGCTGCCCACAATGTTCAAAATCTAATTTGAGAGATTTCCCATTCCCCAAATAGCTTTATTTCCCCTTCCCCGCAAAGTCACTTTGAATCATCTTCCAAATTTTATTCTCATATCTGTAACCTCATTTTAATGACTTCAAGGTAGGCCATTTTTAAGACTCAAGTCAAGTTCTAGTTCACTGATAACAGAATAAGCTGCTAGGTGTTAAATTCATTGGCTGTTTGGATTTCCATCTCAACAACAGGTTAAATTGTCAAAGAAAAAATTACACTTATTTCTAAATCATTTAATTCAAGAGAATTGAATCATTCTCATTTCTACTAAAGGCAAAACCATGACTGATGACTTTAGAAACATTAGTATGAATTAAGATACCCTTATTCAAATTCATAAAAATTTAGTGCCTTAAGAGAATAATGTACTTCTTCTATTGATTATTTTTACTCACCAAAGGTATTTTTTGGAGGGGAGGGGTTGTTGGGTTGTTTTTTTTTAATAACTCTTTACAAGTACTTCTGATAAAGTGGTATACCGTTTCCCCACTCCAATGACCACAATATGAACATCATTTTGCCAAAAAATGCCCTGGAAGATTTCTTTATCTTTAGGTACTTGGGGTTATTTTCACAAATTGAAAAAGGGCGTTCGATATTCTTTTGGAGGTATATAATATTCTATTTGAGGGAGCAAATACGTATTTCAAAAGATGCAAAAATATTCATCTTTTCTCAAGTAGTACGGCAACAAATTTATGTAGACCCACCCATTCCTCGGTCTGTTTTTTACTTCAGTTTCAATATGATACAGTTTCTGCCCTTATTCCCTCCTCACAACATTCCATCCCAAAGGAGGTGGGGGGAAAAAGTCAGAGGTAAAAGGGCAATAAAACTGTATGAAAATAAAAATGAAATGCTGTCTAGTAACTGACACGTCAGAACAGAGCACATGGGGGAAAAACATTTAATGCTGCTTATCCAATATCAATTTCTTACATGATCTACGGCAAAATTACATTGTCTCCTACTTATGAAGAATCAATACATCATAGATCAGGGTTTTTTTTAAAAAATCATGAGAAAATGCTGCAAATTATGAATAGCTTTTTCACATGGAGATTTTTTTTCCTTAAAAACTCATCACTTTCACCCCTCACTTAAGAATTTTCTTTTCCTCATTACATAATTATTCATTTCAAATACTAAGCCGGTATTTCTTTAAACAGAGTTCCACGTTATTGCACTGCTGATAACTTTAGGTTCTGGAAAGAAAAGGATCAAAATCGATCAGCAGATGCAATAGCGAGTTCTGACGAAGACTCAACATTTATTGGGAGGCAATTGCTAGAGAACGTGGCTTTAATTGTGCATACATATTTTTATTCATTAAGATGAATAACCAATAAAATCCCACACTATGGTGTCCCAGCCTCATAACACATTAATAAAGTTTCTTAAAGGTTTTGGCAGGGGGCCAGCACAGTCCATTAACTCTTTGCAAGTTGTAAAAAGAAGTCAAGTCATTTCAGTCTGTTTTGTGGTTATGAATGAAACAGCAGGCAGCCTGTATGGAAACGTCACTTTGGATATGGTATTGGTAATGGATGCTTTGCCGCTCAATCAGAACAGTGTGAGCAGAAGTTAATGCACCCTACCACAACCCAAACCCTGATACACTGCAAAGCTAATCTAGTGAAAAGTGGAGGGAAAAGAGCAGAGGACTCCAAGTTCAGAAGACCTGTTTATTTTGCTAATAGGCTGTCACACTGCATCTGGGTAAACTTGCCCACTGTGAAACCCAAAATTATAGAACGCATTTTAAGTGACTAGGACTGCTTTCCCCAGATTAGCCTTTTTCCTAATAAAACCTGGCGACTCGGGTACATGCTTAGTGATGTCTGGACCGTAAATTAGTACAATGTCTTTTATTTAATGTAAGCGGCAAAATCCTACCTTGTAACTTCTTGTGTTATGCGCTTGAATTAAGTCATATAAATAACTACAACAATTGGTAGCTTCATAGCCTGCCTCTGACTCTGCCTAACAATTTCAACCGGAGTGCAGGACTTCTCCCCAGCGCTTTGCAGGGCCATCTGTTCTCATTTTTCATGACACTACAAACATTTTCCTTTGGAAAAAGGATTCTGTATTTTGCTTCCTTTTCAGAATGAAAAAACGGAAAACTTGAATGAAACTAAATATATAGAGAGGCATCCAAGTCGTACAAGTAAAGTAGTAGATGTAGAATGCATTTCAAACACTTTTCTTATGGTGAAGATCTCTACCCTTCCATCTGTTCTCCTTTAAGGACAAAAGTCGCCGGTTGTTGGTTTTTGGTTTGTTGTTGTTGTTTTTTTTTTTTAATGTTTTGTTCAGAAAATAATTGAAATGTTTTAAAGATTGAAAAAAAAAAAAAAGAATTCCAAAAGAGATGAAAACCCTTGGGCTTGAAAATACCAAACATTCAGAGTAGCTTTACAAATTGTTTTTGACATTTCAGCTCTGAAGAAAATATACGAAAATATAAATACACGTGCGCATGTGCGCACGCGCACACACTCACACAATGACTCTCCTTTAATCCCCAACCAAATATGAATAGCATCATTAGTCAGTTACTTCTGATTGTTAAAACCACAAATTGGCTGTAATGATCTGTCACTTCATATGAGGCCAAAAAATAAAATTTCAAGCAGAAGAGGTAATTACAGTAAGTATAGCAGAAAACATCATTCATTATTTTAATTTTGTTTTGTTTAAATTTTTACTAGGGAAAAAACCAGAAAGAATATTTTTAACTCTCAAATGTAAATGTTCTTGAATGAGTCCTAAAAAAAAACCTTCCCATTTCAAATTTCATTTATTAGAGTCAGTTTTAATATGTGTCAAAATAGCTGTATCTCTCACACACTGTGGATTTTCCAGGAAGTTACTAAGTAATTCGCTAAGTGAAACTAAAAGAAAGCCCAGTTAATAAGTTGAAATTGTACTGAAATTCTGTATCTGTGTGTGCATGATAATTTTGTCTCTGTTTAGACCAAAAGCAGATACTCAACAATTAGTCCCTAGAGGTTTAGACTATTAATTATATACATATATTTCTGCCATGTTCAGTATCATTGCAACCTGGAAAAGACCTAGGATAAAACCGCAATTTCTCATTTATCTTTTCATGTGTCTGTTGGTCATCTGTATGTCTTCTCTGGAAAAATGTCTGTTCATGTCTTCTGCCCATTTCTTAACTGGATTATTTGGTTTTTGGGTGTTGAGTTTGATAAGTCCTTTATAGATTTTGGATACTACCTCTTTATCAGATATGTCATTTCTAAATATCTTCTCCTATTCTGAAGTTTTCCTTTCAGTTTTGTTGATTGTTTCCTTCACTGTGCAGAACCTTTTTCTCTTGAGGAAGTCCCAGAAGTTCATTTTGCAGTTTTTCATTTAAAAACAAGACTGCCCTTCGCCTGATGCCCCGTGACACTGAATTTAAAAACATGTATTGTGTGTGTAATAGTAACATAACCTGCGCCCTTTTTTTCCACCTGGAATTGGAATTAAATTACAAAAGCTGCATTCAAAAAAACAACCTGAACTCAGATATAAATGGATCTGGGATGTTTCTTAAAAGAAATATGTTTCATCTCCTAGAGCAGTATTATGACACAGCACGGAAATGTACAGAAACAGAGAGGACATAGGTGATATATAAATTCAGTCTACAGCGGCTAAAAAAGAAAGTAAAATAAAATAGTCTGAGTGATCTTAAATGACACTACTATAAAAAGTAGAGCAAACAGAGAGAAGCTATGACCACCCTGTTGTCTACCTTTAAAAAATACTAGACAGTTACTCAAGGCAAGGACGCAACAGACTGTAATTTGAGTTGGAAAGACAGAGTGCAGAGGCGGGAGCAAAGCGAGGTGAAGTTGAGTAGGTAATGAGGGTGAGGGCCGGAGATCTGCTTATTTATCACAGAGATACTGAGCCGCCCTGCATAGTTGCCCGATGTTCCTTCCACCTCCCATGCCTCTCCAGCTGAGGGGCACCCTCGGGTCAGCCCTCTCGTGGACCCTACAACGAAATCCGAGTTGAGCCAGATGGTGCCACATGATTAAAAAATGATTACATTGTAGCAATGATATTATACTTAAAAGAAAGGAAGCTCTTCAGCATCAATAATGGGCAGGTAGAAGATTAAAACATTTAAATCATTATCTCTCAACCAGAAGATCCACATCAACAGAATGCACCCCTGGGCTTTACTAGTAACTTCAGTTTCGCTGGTATTAGATGGAATATCGCCTTAGTGTTGATGCAGATAAACTTCCATTTATTAAAGACTAAGGGCCACTTCTAGAGGTCGGTGGGCACACCACAGAGACACGAGTTAAAAAAAATCCCTGAGAGAACCCAGCCTCTCTATGAGCAGCTTCCTCACCCACTTAAGGGAGCAAACCCCAAGACCCTTCTTACTAGCAACCAGACACTTATTTTTAATCGATGAAAGCAAAACCATTCCAATTCTTTTTAGGGTTTGAGGAGTCACATAAACTACTCAGTGACTGAATTTTATTTCGAAATTCCTCCTATACTTTTGCTGCTGTTCTGGAAGGTTATATAAATAATTATACACTCATTTAATTCTTAAATTGAATTGTCACTTAAAGGACAAAATTAAAAATATTGAAGTAGAAAGCACCTCACAATGTGTTGGGTAAGTATCTCCACTGAAATAAGGTTTAAGAAAAAGTAAGACGGGAACTACCTACCGAAGGTAAGATTCAATGCAAGATATAGGATCGGGAATTTCAAATAAAAGTTTGCTTTATTAAGTCTGAATGGGTTTCTTACTGAGTAATAATGTGAAAAATTTCAGAAACCATCTCAAAAGTTTTATAATTCTTCTGAACAATAACACATCTCTGCAGAATCTGCACTTCCAATAGTGTCCATACAACATGTTTGATGAGTGTTTGCTGGATGAATGGACATATGTTTAAATCATATAAAAATAATATCACTCACATTTACAAGGTTTTACAACTTACAAAACACTTTCACATAAACCACCTTATCCTAACAACCATGTTAGGGTAGGTATTATTATCCCCATTTCATAGATAAGGAAGTTGAGGTTCAAAGAGATTAAATGTTTGCCCAAGGTCAGAGCTAGTAAATTCACTGCTTAGAGAATAATTAGCTTAAGTTTAGATAAGTCACTTCCTTCTTCCCCATTCCAGTCTCAGAGACTCACAAACACAATATTCATCACGTGTGAAATATGATACAACCAAGAAATTATATATCAGTCATTTCATGCATTATATTACTTGCCTATTTCTATTTGAACTTCTGTAGGCGCTCTTTTTGAAAGGTAACATAACATATCATTACATCTTCCTTTTAAAAATGCTCTGATAATCCCCTCACTGCCTGGGAAGTTTGCATGGCAGAAAGACTAGGCAGAGTCAGGATCTGTGTCTTAATTATCACCCACCACAAAGTTAATCTTTGATATGTTACTTACTCACCCAGGCCCCACGTTCGTCATTAGTCAAATAAGGGATTTATCATAAAGACTTTCTAAGTCCCCTCTATCATCTATTCTCCAGCAGCAGGGGGTCTTAAGCTTTTACATGCCGAAGAGTTACCCAAAAAGCTTGCTCTGACCCAGTGTCTGGCCCACCCTTGGAGATCCAATTCAATAGGTCAGAACAGGGCCCATGAATCTGCATTAAGAAGCTAGTGGGTGGGGCCCACGTTGCCCTGTGAGAACCACTGCTTTATGCTAACAAGGAAACCACTTCCAAAAATGCAAATCTGCCCATGCTACCCTCTGGAAGCCTTCAGCTGGGGTCCCCTCATGGCCCTGAGCAGAAAGTCCTACATGCCTGGTGGATGACAGAACCTGGTCCTCTGAGTCTCCACCTGGACTCATCTCTCAGGATCCCTCCCAGGGCCACCTCCTGCAGGGAGTTTCCTGACATCCCAGGCCACGAAGCTGACTTTCATGTCCCTCTGTGGTATCTGCTAAGGATGTGTGGTTCCCTCTGTCCTAAGTCCTTAAGGTACTGGGACCACGTGCCTATGGGTCTCTCTTCTCCGCACACTGGACGTGGTCTGTAAATGCACCCCACTCCCATCCCACAGCACCCAAGGGAGGAGAGCTCCCCTCGCCTCACACCCTTTCCTTAAATTCCCAGATGCCCCCCTTCTGTCTGGGCGTCAGCTCTCCAGCCACATTCTTTTTTTTTTTTTTAAGATTTTATTTATTTATTTATTTATTTGACAGAGAGAGAGACAGCCAGTGAGAGAGGGAACAAAAGCAGGGGGAGTGGGAGTGGAAGAAGCAGGCTCCCAAAAGAGGAGCCTGATGCGGGGCTCGATCCCAGAATGCTGGGATCACACCCTGAGCCCTGAGCCGAAGGCAGATGCTTAACGACTGTGCCACCCAGGTGCCCCTCCAGCCACATTCTAAATGTTTCTAGCAGAGCCCTCCTCTATGCCTTCCACATTACTCCCCATCCCCTCTGCTCCAAGTCATCCGCACCTTAGCCCACCGTCCAAGCCCCTGCTTTAAGAAGTGGCAAAGATCAGGAAAACCCAAAGAGGGCACATGCACTTAGCTGGACACACCCCTGCCCCACCCCTCCACCAGCTCCAGTCCTCACAGCCCCGGCCATGTCCAGGGTATCCAGGCACACTGGGCTGCCTTCAGGGGCACCGACCTGTGCAGCCACTTGTTTTGATGCTCTGGCCTGAAATTCTTAATTTTTGAACAAGAAGCCGCATGCATCATGGAGCTGGATACACCTCGTCCTTGGCAGGCACACATTGCCACCTGCCATTTTGACAGGCATCATCACCCCAGCACCCTAAAATAACAGTCCCCCATTGAAATTTGAGCAATCCAGACTAAGAGCTTTCCTCTAAGAACCTGTCATACTTCCTTCTCTCAGATGAAAAACAATATATTACCGATTTTATTTCCTTTTTTATATTAAGTACAACAATTTTTTGTTTACACGATGCTCGTTAACCTGGCAGGCAACACTGTTGCACTAAATAATCCAAAAATTGTATCTTTCTCCATATTTTGATTCTCTACTTCTACGTCCTTGGTCCTGATTTCTTTTCCATTAAAACTTATTTTGGGGGGAGCCTGGGTGGCTCGGGAGGTTAAGCATCTGCTTTGGGGTAAGGTCATGATCCCAGGATCCTGGGGTCGAGCCTCATGTTGGGCTCCCTGCTCAGTGGGAAGACTGCTTCTCTCTCCCTCTGCTCCTCTCCCTCTCTCTCTCTCTCTGTCAGATAAATAAAATCTTTAAAAAATGCATAAAACCTATTCTTATTTTACTGAATATGAATGTCCTACTGAGAGCTGCTTATTCCCCAATCAGTGAGCACAGTCATCTTATCTAATCTAAACTTTAAAACCCCCACTACTTAGAATATGTGCATACTTATACATACCTACACTCATATTCCAGTAAGAAAATCCCGACACAGAAGAAATTTAGGACTGGGAAGGAGAGCAATAGGGCCAGGAGAGAAACAGGAGGAAGGAGGACATTTACTTCCCATTTTTACCTGTATGTAGTATTCAATATTTTCTGTAAATGTATTACTTTAATTTTTTCAAAGTAAATAGCTGGGTAAAAAATAACTTACGTCAAGCTCATTAATTGGGTGCTTAGTAGAGCAAGAAATAGAAAAATAATGGCGAAAGCAGTCTTTACTTAATCTCCAAAGACACCAATTTTCACACAGATTTCTCATAGACCTTCAAGGACATGTGCAACCGAAAAAAAGAGCACACATACTTAAAAACGAGCAGTTTGAAAATATAATCTCCAGTTATACATTTAAAAGTGTTAAACAAAAAATATTAGTGCCACCTTTAAACACCTGTACAGACTATCTGAAGACTATTTTACGAATAAATGATTGATAAAAGTTAGTAAGAAGGGATTTGAAGGTAAAAAAAAAAATGTCAGAAAGCAAAGTGTAAAGCTATACTGCCTTGAGGCTTCTCTCTTACTCTGAACCTAAAATATATTCTGATTCAATTGTAAAGAAAGTAAAAAGTACATCAACAAAAAGTCATAAGAAAAAATGTTAGAAACTATTCCTCTAAAAATCATCAGATAAACTACAAGGATTATTCTCAAGAAGTCAGATAAAGATGCACCATTGTTAATAGTGGTTTTCTCTGAATGCTGTATTGAGAATAATCTAACTTGTTATGTTAGTATTTCCGCAATACTCCAATAATTATTATAAAAAGCAAATATTACTCTTCTCAAAGCAGAATTTAATAAAGAATTCTCAACCTACTTGTCCACTCATTTGCTGTAACTTGGATAAATAGCCCATCATCTCTTATCATCTTCTAAAAAGCAAATAGTAATCTCTTGAAGCAGGACTGTAGTGAGAATTAATTGAGAGACTTTATGTAAATTGTCAGCACGGTGCCTTGTTCATAGCGAGTGTGCAATAAATAGTCGGTATTGTCATCACTCTTGTTAATTACAATAAAATTGGTAACATTTCGATTCTACTGGACACAGTAGAACTCAAATTCAGTCAAAAATAATGTTTAACATTAAGAAATAACAGACTTCATCTTACCTAGAAAAGTTAGGGTAGCAACAGTTAGCTGAGAAACGAATGGCCCCGGTCAAGATTTTTTTTTTTAATTTTTCTAAAATAGATTTAATTAAAAAATAAAATACCTAAAATCATTTTAAAGTAAGAATTATGGACAAAAAATAAAAATGGACAAGCAAGCTGGGCTTACCCCACATGGAAACTCTGCATTAACATGGTAGTATGTATTAGTTTATCAAGTCTGACCCCAAAAGTCCCCCGTGAGGCTGGGGCAGAAACTAAAGAAGTTCAGGTATGAGAAGGGCCAGAAGCAGGATTCAAGAGAGTCCTGCCAGGGTTCATTCAAGTGACTACGTAAGAGTCACTTCAATTCCATCAGCCTCATCTGACACAAACGACGATGCTGTATTTGCCAAAATTGCTTTCAGAGTCACGCTCAAGAAAGGAAAAGAAGCATACTCGTCCAGTAAAATCTATATCAAACAGGCCAACAACCGAAACTCATTTCCTTCATGAGGAATACCCTGGACGATCTGTAGAACATGGCGCTTTACTTTGAAAACAAAAACTGCAATCCTCATCCATCTCCTGAAGTGTTGCCGTAACAGCAGAAGTAAATTATGAATAATGTTTGCAAAGTGCTATTGGGCAGAACTTAATAAATTGGAAGGTATGATTTAATATTCAAATTCATAAGCATGTTATGCCCAAAAGTCATATTCTTTGTATTAACTTGACCATTTTGATCAATGGCCTTATGATGCTCAAAGGAACAATAGTATTAATCCCCAAACCTTCCGGGCAATAACTTTTTCCCAGGTTCTATCTTTCACATATTATATTCAACCCACACTAATTCCTATTTAAAGCAGATAGAATCTAAATTAGATTGTCTTACAAATTATTTCTGGAGTGGGCATGAGCAACCAAAAGATAAGATATAAATTGTTTAATTATTTAATAGTGCTGGGAGATAGAAAAAAGATACAAACTCAGCAAACTCTGTATTATTGTGGAAAGCTCATCAAATCCTGCTCGGGATGGTGATATCGCTCATTACCTCACTTAAGATAGGACTTCAGCGTACCAATACGTATTTATCTATTTGCTTTGTTTTTTTTTTTAAGATTTTATTTATTTATTTGATGGAGAGAGAGACAGCCAGGGAGAGAGGGAACACAAGTAGGGGGAATGGGAGAGGAAGAAGCAGGCTCCCAGCAGAGGAGCCTGATGCGGGGCTCGATCCCAGAATGCTGGGATCACGCCCTGAGCCGAAGGCAGCCGCTTAAGGACTGAGCCACCCAAGCGCCCCTATCTATTTGTTTATACTCCACTTCATCCCCCCCAAACATTTCAGAACACTTCCCAAACTACGCGGACCACTGAGACAAAACAGATGGGAGGGTCCCTCTGAGTGAAGAGAAGTTAAGGTGAGAAAATAAAATAAATATGGGGAGCGACAGGACACAAAAGTGTAATCCTTTGGGTTCTGCGAGTTTTGCCAGGAGGGTGTACTTTCTCCATCTTCTGGGTTTGCTGACAGTCCCGGCATTACCGTGCGGAGCTAAGGGCACTTTCAAGAAGACGAGGGTTCCTGAGCCTAACAGGGGGGTAAGAATAATGAGGTGTGAGCTACAAGGTAGCATTTGAAAGGTTTCTATTTTCCCAAAGGAAAAATACCGAAGGAAAAGTCCAGTTGTCCAGGAAATAGGAACAAACACTATCACCATAACCATACCGAAGCCAAACATCAAATCAAATGATAATTTTTTGAAAAAGTTGAAAATGGTTTTGTTTCCATGATCCTTTCAGTCTGACTCTCAACCACCATCCCAAAACCCGGTTTCTGTTTCCAGCGCTTTCTTGAACTGCCCTGAAGTGTTTCCCCTCAAGGGGCACCCTATGAAACTCGGATTCCACCCACAGGCATTCTGTCCAAGCTGGCATAGCTTTAATAAAGGGCTTGAAAAAGACTTTTCATTCGTTAATGGGAGACTTCGAAGTTTCTGGGCAAGCAGGAATGGGCTGTTACAGAACTCTGAGCTTGGCCTCCTGAAAGACCACTGACTACACACGTCGCTCAGCCAGTCCACAGAGTTCCCTTCATTTTTTTATATTTGATTTTGGTATTTAGTTTATTGGGGATTTTACCAAAGGCCTAAAGAGGCTATTACGACTGCCCAGATTTGGTCAGGGGTTTGGCATCTGAAATGCACCGTCCCTTTTTTCGCATGAGCTCAACATGGAAATGCATTTATTAAGGGCACTGGCCTTGATCGTAGCTGATGCCTCGACTTCTATTAGCCTTTAGTCTTGTACATCCAGGTAATTTTGGTTATTGATCTACCCTCCATCTGACCATAGCCATCATCAAAAGACATGTATTAAGTACCTGTTTGTTTATGTTGCTCTTGGAGGCACCACATAGAGGGATTTTTGAAGAAACACTTCCTGCCCTTTAGGGAACCTGAAACCGTTGCTCTCTTAGTCTCCTGCTAGCTTTAACTGGACACCACGAAATAACTGCCTCATTCTCCAACTGCAAGAAATTTCTGAAGTGTTAGTTCTTCATTTAAAGGTGGCTAATGAGGGGCGCCTGGGTGGCACAGTCATTAAGTGTCTGCCTTCGGCTAAGGGCATGATCCCAGCGTTCTGGGATCGAGCCCCACATCAGGCTCCTCCGCTAGGAGCCTGCTTCTTCCTCTCCCACTTCCCCTGCTATGTTCCCTCTCTCGCTGGCTGTCTCTATCTGTGTCAAATAAATAAATAAAATCTTAAAAAAAAAAAAAAAGGTGGCTAATGAAACTCACGTAGATAACCCAATCTGGTAGAAATTTTAATTGCTTTAGCCCTTTTTCTCCCCTAAAATGTTGCAGCCTACAGAGTTTGGTACATCTTCTGACTGGTCCCCCTCTCTGCCATATTTAAAGTTTTTGTTGTTGTTCTTTTAAAATCTGGTGTATTTAGGACTGCCAAGATTTTCAACAAAAGAACAAATCTAGATCCAATAAATATTATTTATTATCTTGATAATGCCATTATTTATTATCTATATATTAATTTAGCTGAGTGGACAGACAGAGCTCTATTATCTTCAGAAAAATTTTAATAGAGAGTCATCTTGTGGCGCTAGGTTAAAAAAAAAAAAGTCGGCATAGAAGAGATTTTTTTTTTCCGAATAAGATGTAATTTAGGGTTACAATGTCAAAACTGTAAACCTAAAATTAAACCTACGAACTATTTTGGTTTGCAGACTCATTTACTCAAAATTACAAACAACTCTACATTTGTTGCAAGAGAACTGATTCAAGCCAGGATTTTGTTCATTCACATGTTATTCCTGTTTTAGATGTGTTTTATGGAGGAGGTATTTTTTGCTGGGGTTTGTTTTGTTTTGTTTCTTTTACTAAATGGTGAGTAATGTTACAGAGACAAATGTAACTGCCTATAAGCACTCCAGGGCAGAATTCAGATAAAAGCTTGAGTAAATAACACTACACTTGATGAGATTTAAGAAATTCGGAGTTCTTCAGATGATGAGAAAATGGCATATTCTTGTTTATACAGTGGAAGTAAAGCTATGGTAAATAGAGCAATATATCAAGCAGTCTCCTGAAAGCCAATATCTTGATTCACTGCAGGAGAATCTACCCTGTGACTCTGAAGGAGAAGGTTCCATGCCCGGCAACTGGCATAACCTCCGTGTGATTGGATGGATCGGCACCAAAGCCTCTTCTCCATCTCTAGTCTTGGGAGAGCATCAAAGCAGCCGGCTTTTGTCCCTGGTAAACAGTAATCTCAGCAAACCATGCCTTCGGCTCTCGGAGCCAAGGAATTTCCTCTCCACAGGCTGTGGTCTGATGGGCTCCCGCGCTTCCTTTCCAGGTGGAGAGAAGGCAAAGTCAGGGAACGGGATCCCCTGAATTCTCTCCACCACGGATTACCAGACACCTGTTTGAAATTTTCATCTCATTAATTATTATTGATATTAATGACGATGTAGAGCCATTGCAAAGTCTTACGCCACAAAGAGAACACAGCTCTTTCTAATTAGTACATGCATCATAAACAAGGTAAACACACCTCTCTGAAGCTGTCTTAAAGCCCTTGTTGTGGTTCTCAGGCTCAGGGAGAGATGCTTTGATTCTGTGTCCGTGTACTGCACTACAGGGAAGACATGGCATTCTCCAAGCGGGGACTCTGCACAAGGGGCCCTCCTTTACATCGGACCCAGAGTTCTGGGGAAATCAGGAGCCCTGGCCTGGAGCCCTGGTTTCCTCCCAGAAGCAGTGTCCTACCCTGTGGATCACAGCCAAGAGCTCTCCCATCTCTGCATACCCATCACCCCCATGTCCTCAACACTAACAAACAACCCTTCCCCAAACTTTCTCCCCTTCCTCCCGCCCCTCTCCCACCTCTCTACTCTTCCCTAAGGAACCTTCCAGGAAAAAAAAACTTCATCGAAGTGCAACTTCCTCACTTCTTGCCCCTTTCCTTACGAAATATCAATCCCACCCAGATGAGTTTCTACCAACCAGAGCTTCTGCTCTTCATCCAGTGAGATCTAGCCTCCTCTTCTTCCCCACCCCCAACACATATCCTATCCCTGCCTCCTTCCTGTCCCTCTATCTCCCTCCCAGGAAGAGTTTTCTGCTCCAAACTAGGTTTTATCCAGTACTAGCCCTTCTACCCCTGCCCAAGTCTGTGAGCTCCTCTACAACCACAATCGGCAGCCAGTTATTAAACTTGGTGCCCCCAGGTTAAGCCAAATGTTGACACCTCAGGAGTCTTTCTTCCCTCCTGACCCTAGCTTCCAATTGATAATTCTCACATTTCAGTTGAAATCTAGAGCCCTCTCCCTTGTAACCTGTCTATTGTCCTATATCTCAAAACAAAAGACTCCTCTTGGCTTAAAGAGTTGAACGCTACTACCTATTGAATAACAGTACACATAGTTATTATTCATTCAGCACTGTTTATTATACACTAGGTACTATGCTAAACGTGCATTATCTCGCCCAGACCTCACAACAACCCTGTAAGGTATGAACAGATACAGTTGAAACATGAGATTTCAGATATTCAATGGGTTTTGACCCACAAAATTGTTCATATGTATTTATATGAGCATAATTATTAGCCCTATCTTATGGTTGAACAAATTGAGGCTGGATGAAACAAAATACCTTCCCCAGCGTCACACAGCTCAAATACGTAAGACCCCAAAGTTCAGAGCCACCATACCACACTGCCTCTTGAGCTTCTCTTACCCCCAGCTTTGCACAGAGCTGGCCCTGCCCGCAGACCTTCACCTCGGCAATTCTCACTTTCTCTCCATTACCTACTTTAGCCACTTTCTGCCATGACGTTTTCCTGACAAATCCCAAGCCAAGCTCATCCCAGCCTCCCTTGAATCCATGATATAATTTTGTGAGCCGCCTTTTCTTATGCCCTCAGTGCTGTCTGCCCATTCTTTACCAGTTTTTTCTCAAACTACACTGCATGCCTGGCAAAGCTAAGAAACTCTCGCAGCTACCTCATTTCCCCTCTCTGGGCCGCCATTTTCTCATTTATAGAATGAAGGTGTTAGAAAGGTCCTGCAGTCCTCAAACATATTTTTAGATTAAATAATAAAAGTGAAGTAATAAATTTAATTTAAAAATGAAATGTCAGTACATAAAACAGATCGCGGCTACCCTCAGGAAGAGTGGAAGGCACTAGGAGATTATATGGTCCTACCCATTACCTTGCCCTCCATAAAACACACACTGATAAAATTGTGGCTGAGATTAGGAGGTGGCAAATAGTCAAGTCCTCCTTTTGATCCTTGGACCTCTACATCCAATGTCCCGGAGCCCTTCGTAAACTAAACTGTACTAAGTCAATACTAAACAGTATGTAATCAGTACTAAAGCCCTCTTGATATTGCAAAGATTTCTTCCCGAGTCAACTGCTTCCACACTCTCATTTTTCCAAAACACTTCCTGTATTCCACTAATGTGAACTTTCTAAACACTGCTTGGAACATGGAACTCTCTAGCCCAGACACCTGCAGTAGCTCCCCATTACTTACCACACAACGCAGAATTCTAAGTCAGACTGTAAAATTTCCTGCCCCCGGTCTACATGCTCTGCAGAGTCCCCAGGACAGTGAATATGATGGATTTCAATCCCATGGTTAGATTAGATTAGATGGCAAAGTTGACCTTCAATTAGGAGGTAATCCAGGTAAGCCTGATCAAATCACATGAGCTCTTTAAAAGCAGGGAATTTTCTCTGCCTGGTTTCAGAAGATAAGTCAGAGAGGTTCAAAGCACAAGAAGGAACTGATGTCCCGTTATTGGCTAGAAGATGGAAGCGGCTACATGGTAAGGAATGGGGGAAGCTCCCCTACAGCCAGAAGGAATGGAGACCTCAGTCCTACACCCGCAAGGAGCTAAATTCTGCCAACAACAAGAATGAGCTTGAAAAGAGATTTTTCCCCAGAGCCTCCAAATGAGAACTCACCCCAGGGGACACATTGACTTCAGTCTTATAATAGCCCAGAGAATGCAGCCAGAGAATGTGCTGGACTTCTGACCAACAGAGCTGTGTGCTAATACACTGAATTGGTGGTAATCTGTTACAAAACGTAAGAAACATATGCACCTATTGAATAAAGGCACTCCATATGGCATGCGGGATCCTCAAGGGTCATTTCCCAAATTCCAGGCTCAGCTGCCCTGACATTACTTCATGCACCTCCCCCAGGGAGGCCTTTGCCCGTGCTACTCCACCAGCCAAACTGGTTCTCTTTATCCGTTGAGTCTAGAAACCCTCATTCCATGCAGACTAAATGCCACTTCTTTCTTAGAACCTTTCCCGCTCCTTGGACTCAGCATTAATACCCCTGCCTTTCTGCTGCTCCCTCAAAATGTTCCTTACACCTCATTCTAGTGAGTTACACAGCCTAACAGAAGCATTGAGAGGTGAGGTCCTCTGCCCAGATCATATGCCAGGGACTTGATGACAAAAATCTTATCATGACAGAAGCCAGGCTGCACTCTGGAGCACAGCGAGCAGCAGAGCAGATTACTGAGCCGATGGACCTTGACCACGTCCCCCGCTTATTGATAAGCCACTATATAAAATTCTAGTTCCAACTCGTGATAACTTCGACGTTGCATTGTTTTTCTGAATTGCAACCTGTTTGCAACAATTTTAGGATGTACAATGCCCACCCACATTTCCCATCTGAAACACAGTTAAATAGGAACACTTAAAAATCTGCATTCCGGAATTTTAGGTATGTATCAAAGAAAATGTGATAGCCATTAATTATTTAGTAATGACACTGGCTTCTTTCATACTGTGACTGCTTTCCCTGTTGTGCAATTCAACGGGAGAGGGAAATCCAAGAAGAAAACTTCGAAAAATCATGTTTTCCATCCATGTTTAAAAAAGAAGAAAGATGTAACAAAAAGAGTCAGAGACCAATCTAAGCGCAGAGAAATGCAAACTAGAAAAATCTTCCTATGAGCTCTAGTTCAATTTCTCTACATGTACGTCTAATAAGGAAATGCAAGTGCCCATGATTGATAGAGAAGTGACTATGGGGAGCCCACCTGGTCTCACAGGTTCTTGCTTTGGCTTTCTTCCCAGCTACCCGGCATCCTAACAGCCCATCCCCTACACTCCAATTGGCCAAGAAGCCACAATGGGTATTCTGTGTAGGTTCGAGGATTTTTTTGCCCCATGAACAAACAAGCTTCTGCCGGCACCTATAAATAATCTAAAACAATATTTGAAGAAATACACTCATAATAAAATAAAACAAAAGAAAAAAAAGTCCCTCCTTAAATTACTCCTTCCCATCTCACCCCTTATTGTATTTCCCTGAACAATTAACAGCTTTTAAGATATTTCTGGCCTACCCAGAAAGCCACATTCAAACCAGCACAAAGTGGAAAACAAGTCCTACGTGGCAAAAATCCTACACCAGCATTTGCTGAGACCTCTGTTCACTGATCTCACAAATACCAGCTACGTTCTAGTTCCCACATCATCGCTCTGTGGAAAGACCCACCTTCCCTAATCATGGTAAACTGTGATCTAACCACTAAAAATAAACAGCTGAGAACCAAAGAGAATAATTAAAATTAATAAGTGTCCTGAACAAAAATCAAGATATATATGATCCCCGTTTAGTGATCTGTCCTGTCTTGTTCTCTACCAGAATTATGCATTTCCTTTATGTCTGTAGTTATAATACAATGTCGTATTATATTTATATTATGTTTTCTTATTATATTTCATTACCACTAATGTAGGTGTAAAGTTTTTTTTTTCTCTTTGAGGATGCTGTTTTTTTCAATCTTGTGAATTTTTCTTTGAAAGCGTTTTTTTTTTTTTCATTAGAATGTGAGCGAGCCTGAGGGCAGGACAAGGGGATGGGCAAAGGGAGAGGGACGGAGTCTTAATTAAGCAGGCTCCATGCCAGTGCAGAGCCTGACGCAGGGACTGAGCTCACCACCCCAAGATCATGACCTAAGCAGAAATCAAGAGTTGCATGCTTAACTGACTGAGACACCCAGGCACCCCCTTTGAAAGCACTTTTTAAAGCACGAATTGTAGTTTTTTTGGAGTGCATTTGACTTGGATATTCAGGGATCCAAATCCTAAGAAATGCTCTGCAAAATTAAATAAACATAAATGTTGTTCTTAGGAGACCAGTGATTACTTAGTACTGGGCTCATCTTTACACTATATTCTTCCTCAAGAACAGGTCATCTTATATGATGCATTTGAAAGCAATGATTGAACTTGAGATGGAACGAAATGATGGATTGTATCTGGGGTTTCTGCGATTTAATGGCTTTAAGTATATTTTAAAAGTTTGTCTTATAAAAATGACATTAAAAAATCACTGCTTAGGATATTAAAGAGTGATATAAAAATAATAAATTTTCCTGCCTGTGCTTTGAGGTAGAGCTAGCTTTAGCAGAGTATCAAGATTTACTCTCAAATTGGTGGGATTCTCCATGAAAACAGAGCCAAAATGTATTCAGAAAGTCAGAACAAAATATTTAACAGTCCAAGCCAATATATTTGTTTCTAATGTAATTTTCTTCTTTTATGCTGATTATACATAATATTTGGTCATTGTAATAAAATATGCGTCATTTCCTTTTGAATGGGTCTGAGTTCGATAAAATTGATTAAAATATGACTTAGAACACTGATCAGGTAAATTTGTTAACACTAGTTCAGAAGATTGAATTATTATAATCTTGCATTGTCCCTCATTGTTCAATATAGCATTAACAAGATAATTAATTGAGGAGGTGTGTACCATACATTTTAAGGAGCCCATTACTTTTTCCTAAAATCCTTTAATGATGACAATTTGGCTTTGTAGCAAAAGCCAAAAATATTAATTCATTGAAAGATGAATCATCTCCCTTTTAATTAGCTAATAAGCAATATTTGAAGAACATTTTCTTTCTTCAGTAAAACCAGCATCAAGAAAAGCAATCAATACACAAGTCTTCTTCTTCAAAAAAAAACTTACGTGACCTTTATTAATATAAACATATTTTAAAAATTATTCCAGATAACTGCTCATCACACTTTAAAATAAACACTAGACTAATACTGCCAAAGAAACCTTAGAAATGAACAACTGGAGTTATTCAGATAATTCTGCCTTTGCCGTGAACTAAAAATGACTTTTTTGTTCGGATTTCAAGTGGTTTCCTAGTTTATCATAAATTCACGGTATATGTATGTGTATGTGCGTGTGTATGTATGAGAAATCCTTCTTAAATGTGCCCAGAAAACGACTACAATTTTAAAAGCTTAGTTATCAGTTCAAAGGTTTCTCCACTTACCGTTGTCTAAATGGATCACCAGTTCACTGGTGAGATTTTATTTTTAGACCATGATATCCTTACAGACGGTGTCTGTGCTTTTTATTCCTAGAGGTTAGTACATGGCATGAAATAGTAGTAGGTCCTTAGAAACTGTGTGTCGAATCAACAAATATCGACAGAATTTTTTAAACTCAATGAAGAATTAGAAAACATGGTTCTTGAATCTCTCTCTTCAGACTCGAAGTGTATTTATAACACGTTTTTTAAAAAAAAAAGCAGGGCTGCTTTGGATTTTCATGAATTGGGTCTCTTCCCTGGACCTGAGCAATAGCAACACTATCATGAAAACTAACAACAGTACATTCTGACTTATTTGTCATCATTTAAAAAAGTATCTGTTTTCTCCAATGCTACATAATTGTTGGGAATAACCGCTATTTGTAGATGTCAAGGATAAGCAAGGATTTTATAAGAAGCTTCACAAAAGTTGGCTTTAATCCCCAATACAACCTGTCAAGGTGGACACTACTGTGATCAGCCCATCTTACAGGGGGGGCAAGAGAGGGCTCAGGAGGTTAAAGAATTTGCCCGAGTTACTACTGCTGGCGAGCTGCAGAGAGGAGCCTCTGGTCTCCAGAGCCCACACTCCAACCATGAACTGGAGTGCCTCTGAGTCTTTTCAAGTCATCTGTGCCCATTAATTTAATTTTACATTTCTTTCTACGAATACAGCTTACTGCAATACTCTTGAAAGGTTTAAATTTTCATTTTTAACTCCTTTAAATAATGCCTTTACTCTTTCCTTAATCAGATTTCTCATCCAATGTCGTAGTTTGCATATATCTTATTTAATATGTGCAGCAACTGTAGAAGGAACTCCAAAGATACTGTGTTGAGGCTGACTTTAAAGATAATTACATAGGAAGAGAAGCACACTCATCAAAGACATTAGACTCTTGAATCAACCTATGTTTCTTAATAGAAATTCCCATATCTTAACCAAATGATGTTCTGCTTGACCCCACCTACAACCAGCCCACTCACTGCCACTACCCACCCAATCTCAGTGGTCAAAAAATAAACATTTCATTGTTCATTTACTATCTTTGAGATAGATGAATTACATATAAATTCATTAATTACATATAAATGGTACCCTTAGTTCTGCCAAATACTCCAGTGAAAAAAACTTTCTTTCCGGCCAGGCTTTACCATTACATAAGAAAGGGTCTTATGGTTTGGTTCTCCCAGTCCATACGGGATCTTCCTACGTGATTGTACGCTAATCTCATCAGTCCATCACTAGTGTGGTTTCTCTTTAGATTCAATCCAACCGAAATCAGTTTATTATCATGTTCCTGGTGATTCAATATGAAATGGGACCATATCAAAAGAGCTTATATTTTTGGAATCTGGGGAATTATCTCACCTCTCTCACTTCTTTTAAATCTTTTTGGTGTTAACTTTCATCACCATCATTAATATGTGTACCACCTACTTATAAAAAGGGTCTGGGGACGTTTATAGTTTAAAAAAACAACAACAACAGAGAAAGAGCCCCTTACACTCAGAATTACAAAAGAAGTGCCCTAAATATCACACGAAAATAGAATACATAAGCTAAATCTCATATAAGTTCTGCGTTCACATAGAGGTAATCCCAATTTACAAGGAACAGAGCTCTGCAGACCATAGGTGATTCAACGGTCCGGAACTCACACTGAACTCTCGTATTCAAACAACATCATACAAGATGATTACCTTTTCATACCAGTCACAAAGTACAATTCAACTCTGAATGCAACTTGACTATCCAGCAGTAGTACCAATATAATTCTGAGTCTAGGGAAACTGGCTTAAAGAATTATGCCAAAATGGAGATCAAGCATTTGTATGGTAAATTCATTCATTCAACAACATTAGTTGAGCACCAAGAGGCTACAGAGTGTCAGCTTTACACGCTCTAATCCTGGAATTAAAGAGACTTGATTCTTAAATATAAACTAGAGATAAAACAAGGTCTAAAAAAAAAAAAAACATGTGAAGTTCCTGGCACAAAAGATTCTTAACTAATTTTAGTCCCCTTCCTTCGTTCCCAAAGGACAAAAAAGAAAAGGGGGTCTTAGTTTTCTCTCTATAAATTCCTAAAGTCAGCCAGGCTTGATCTCAAAACCTCTTTTCTCCCTAGGGCCATTCCTCTCCCATCTCTTTGGGACCCATTTTCCCATCTCCAGCACCCTGTGCAAGAGCCTCCCTGGGCCACACACCTCAGACTCCCCATTGTTCTGGACCCTAAAAATATCACCTCTCAGCCCAACCTCATCCCCATTCCTGCAGTCACTCCTATCTGCCAGGTGCCAAAAGAAAAGCAGATGATACGAATTTAGAATAATCACTTTCAGTAACTGACTTTTTTTTTTAAGAGGAAAGTCTGTTGATCCCAATCAATTTCTAATTAGTGTAATGTTTAAGAGAGTATAACAGAGTGACATAAAAGAATTCAGGCAGACCGCAACTGGAAGATGTTTGGAGGCAGGACGGAAGCCATTGCTTTACTCATTCATTTAGCATCTACTGAGTGCCTCTGGGACGGACACGTGACAGACAGATGACGTCTGATCATGTCTCAGAGAGCTGAGACTTCATCAGGGAAGACAGAACATGTCCAAGTTTGATGAACTAATAAGCTTAATTAAAAAGTACTTGTTGAACGAGATGAAGAAGTGCTATGAAGAATCATAGAGTGCTATGGAAATGCAACATAAAGGGAGCCGACGTGAAAGGGAAAGTCAAGAAAGACTTCTTTGCCGTCTCCTAGGATATTCTTCTCCCAGAATAGAAGCCCCATGAAAGTAGGAATGTTATCTGTGTAAATCAACCCCGAATCTCAAGGACCTAGAACGTTTTCGTGCACGTCGTAGACACTGAGTTAAAAATATGTGGAAGAAAGAAGGAAGACTGGCTTAACCTTAGACCTAAAAGAGGAGTAAGATTTCGCGGGGTGAAACAGAATTAGTACAAGTGAAGGGCCTTCGGTAGAAAAAAGAAAGGCTCTTTGGCAAATTTAAAGAGAAAGGAGATTATAAAGATGACGAGCCGGAAGCTCAAGGGAGAGAAGTGAGACCGAGTGTGGAGAGCTGGTCCAAGGCCAGATCACTCTGGGCCTTTTCGGATATGTAAGGATTTGAGACATTTTTCGGACATCGCCCTAACCCCACACCTAGAAGTCCCAACTTGGGTTGAACTTCCCACCACCATCCACCACAACAGCGTGAGGCAGTGCCAAGTGGATTCTGGTGGTAGGAGGCAAAGAGGGAGAGTAGACGTGACCTTTGTATGTTAGAAAGATGCGTAACCGGGGCTCTGCCTTTAGAGCCGCTATCCCTAAACTAGAACAAACCACTAATGAATAAATACACCACGGATATTTGCGTCCTTTGCATATGGCTCTTCATGAAAGAAAACCCATTCTTGGAGACACTGTTTCTAAGTTCGAACTGCTAGCTAGCTACCTAAGCATGTGGGGGTAGTTCACGGAAAGAAAGGCTTAGAAATGAAGACAATTTGCTTTTGAGTATGCGTGTATGAGTGTGTGTGTGCGTGTGTGTGCGCGCACACGTGTGTGCGTGTGTGTGTGCGTGTGTGCACGAGAGGGGGTTGCAGAAAGAGAGGCAGGGAGAAAGAGACAGAGAGAGGAAGAGAGAGGGAATTTTGTCAGGGGGCTGACTTTAAAAGAATGGAGGATTACACACTTCACTGTTCAAGGGTGACAGAGAGAAAACGAGGCTGGCACCAAGCAGGAAGCCCAAGCCCGTGTGAATAAAACAGGGCACATTTATGCAATCCCTGGGCCCAGATCTTTTATCACAAACTATTTTGATTGCATAGAGAGAAAAGCGCTAAGTAAAAATTATTTACTCTGGGTCTATTATGAAAAGAACAGATTAACTCCCTAACACTTCGTTCTTTTTGAAGGTGTATTTTCTACCTTCCCGGTATGATTTATATTAATGAGAGGTTTAAAACAGGTTTTAACTTAAGAATGATTGCTGATGGTGAAGTGCAGTAATTATACACCTTATGACAGGACACGTGAATGGCTCACACAAGAGAACTGCATAACATGCCAAGCTAATCCTCCTTGCATAAAAAGGGAGAATACTTTGCAAGCTGGCCGATTTTAAGCTCCAGTTAACAAAAACCCTTTTTGTTGGAGTCTAAAACAAGAATGGGTTAACAAAAGCAAGGAGGAAAAAAATCTCATTTTTTCCCCTTCTTCACAAAATATAGTATTACAGGACTTAAAGGTTTTGAAAGGCCACGATGTGGCTGAGAGACTTGAGAAAGAAACAAGGGCTTTGCCAACAACAACAAACTTAAAAGACCCCAAGGTAAATCAGAACCTCTTATCAGTGAGGAACATGACAACTGGAGTCTCCTTCGTGGCTGTTGTTTTATTTTTGTATTTCTAATGAGGTAAAGGCGGAGAGAGGGAAAGGGCAACAGTCTATGGCGAGGGGAAGATGCCATGGGCTTGTGCCCGCTGAAAAAACCATGAGGCATGGTGGGCGAGCCACCGGCGTTTGTGCCATTTCTGCATGGCTGCGTTTTCTCATACGAGAGCCATTTCTGGACAATAACAAGGCCCCGTACAGCATCTGCTTAGGGATTACCAGCCCGCCACACTGGGAACGTTCCGTTGACACAGGGCAGCCACCGGCTTAACTCTGTGCGTGCCTGGTCTCCCCGCTGCAGAACGCAGCCGACGCGCAGTGGTCCTGCGTCCTTGCCACCAGGGAAGGAGACCCTCGGCTGCCGCACGCCACTTACATGCTCAAGGAGAGAAGTGAAGACGTAAAAGCCACCAGACGGACCCCACATCGTGGAAATCGTTAAGGAAAGGAGACCACTTCAGTAACTTCATGTTGTAAATAAGGCCAGATAAACACCGGGGCGCGTATCTCCTTCTGAATGTTTTCATTTTCTTTGGGTCAGTAACCGGTTATAGTAACTACACTGACCACGGCGAGCACAGCGTCATGTCGAGCTGTCAAATCACGATGCTGTCCACCTGAAACTGATCTAACGTTGTACGTCAACGCGACCTCAGTTCAAACAGAAAACCTGGGCGGCTCAGTCGGTGAAGCGTCTGCCTTCGGCTCAGGTCATGATCCTGGGGTCCTGGAATCGAGTCCCACATCACCGGGCTCCCTGCTCAGTGGGAAGCCTGCTTCTCCCTCTGCCTGCCACTCCCCCTGTTTGTGTGTTCTCTCTCTCTCTCTCCCAAATAAATAAATAAAATCTTTAAAAAAAGAAAAGAAAGAAAGAAAGAAAGAAAGAAAAGAAAAGAAAAGAAAAGAAAAGAAAAGAAAAGAAAAAAGAGAAAGAAAAGAGAAGAAAAGAAAAGAGAAAGAAAAGAAAAGAAAAGGAAGACTGGGGGACAAAGTGAAAGGTGTGAAGAATGAAGTCTGGAGGTCCATTTAAAATCTTAGAGGGCCAGCAGTCAATGCTCCGTGCTGAATTTTCTGTGATGGACATCACCTTTAAAAATTTTATATTAGAAATGTAAGGAGCTGAATCCTTATATTCTTCTATGTGTCTTCAATGATTCGTACAACCCTAAATTTTGACAAGCTCCCATTATGAGCTGAACGACTCATCTTATTTTATTGAAATATTTAATCAAAAAATTTTTTTTCTTTTTGGCCTCTGTGCAACTAGAGTGGGCTGTAATCACAGGAATCACCTACTTGCTCCACCACCTACTTGCAGGTTTCCCTGAAGCAGAGCCCAGGGCTGTCAGTCCTCCTCCAGCAAACGGACACGCACAGCAGGACAGATCCAGAGAGCAGGCCGGCTTCTGGTCCCTCCCTTCTACTAACACATGCTACACTTGCCCTTGACAGGACAGAGCAGAAAGTCTCCCCTTTTTAAGAAAATCAAGGCAAAGGACAGGAAGCTTAAGTTGTGGCATTTCCTAAACTATATTATGACTGCTCTTCAAAAGATCCTTTATAGCCTTGGGGTTAGCCCCAGAGATAGTGAATCACGTTGAAAATGTGAAATCCACACAAAGATAGCTTAAAATATTCTCTTTCCCAATGCAAATAACAGTTAAATGATTTATATTCCTTCGTGGGTAACTGGAAGCTGAAATTTCCAGATGTGAAGGAATTTCTCAGAAAGTGATCCCAAAAATTTTCATGGAAAACATTTAACACTCTATCATAAGGAGGTTTGGTAAAGTTTGAGGTTCGGCATTCAGCTGTTTGGCTGGTATTCTTTAATATCTGTTTACAGGGTGCCTGGGTGTCTCAGTTGGTTAAGCGTCTGCCTTTGGCTCAGGTCATGATCCCAAGGTCCTGGGATCGAGCCCCACATCAGAGTTCCTGCTTGGTGGGGAGTCTGCTTCTCCCTCTCCCTCTGCCCCTCCCCTGCTCATTCTCTCTCTCTCTCTCAAATAAATAAAATCTTTTTAAAAAATAGTACTATCTGTTTGCAAACTGCAGATATAACAAAGTGAGCATATGTACAAGTCAGAATAAATTAACCAGGACTGTGAGTTGAAACATTTCAGTTGAACTCCAGTCTATCAATTTTGATCCGAAACAATGACCCAGAGGGCATTTTCATCATCATTAGCACCAATTCCAATACTCAAAAAGAAAACTTTTCTGCAATTTATATATCATCTTACATATATAAAACATGTATCAATTATAATGACCAAAACCAGAGTCGAGGACAATGCTTTATTATTATGTTACATGTCAAGGGAAGGATGCATGGAGAACATTTGTGACTGTTGGAAAACCTAGGACTGGAGCCTGGGGTCCTTTGATTCCTTGAACTGTCAAAACCAGAAAAATTATCCTTCGATAGAATGTCAAGGATCACTTTCTAGATGGGATGGCAGAGAGATGAGGGTTCTCAGCAGCAAAAACCTTATAAAATGCATGTACAAGAAAGTACATGCCATACAGGTCCAAAATTTAAGAGAGAAGCTACTTTTTGGCGTCGTAGGGCTAAAGGGAATGAGGCTGAGAAGAGGAGGCACTCACGTACCTCCTTCAGCTTTTTAGTAAGGTTATGTATTCATTCATTTGAATTTTTACTAAATTATTTTTAATTTCATTCAAATACGTTTCAACAAAAGTTTATTTCTTAAATTGGGTGATGCATGCGTCTGTTGAGATACTTATATTTTTTGTGTCTTAAATGTTTCAAAATACCTTTTTAAGAAACTGATCAAGGGGATTAGAATAAAAATAATGAGGCAACATCACTAGATCAAAAAATCATAAGGAACCACAAAGAGAGAGAGAGATCGCTTCAAGGATGCACACTCAGTCACAGCCAGAACAGACCGAGAACGAGCTAATCTTTACTATGATCGTGGTTTGGATATGGCATCGTTAGTGCTTCTCAATGGGTAGGTACTTAATAAAGACATGTCTATTGATGGTAACGATAACTGTACTTGATAACTGTACTCAATAAGACATTACAGAGAATGTTATAGGGATTGAAAAACAATATTAAGAACAAACAGTGCAGTCAGAAAAAAAATTTTTCACATATGGTTGAAGGGCTTCCAATGGGAACTCAGAAAAAAGAGTGTCAGACCAATTCGTTTGAGGAGTTCCTGAAACAACTTGTGTGCAGATTTGCCTATTGAAGTTTCCCCTTTACTGACCTTCTATCCATTCCTGGGCTCTCCCTGAGCTTCAGACATTTTTTTCCCCCTTCCCACATTAACTTTAAATCCTTCCCCTGGTTGGCTTTCATTCTGGAAGCCTTCACTGATCCGGTGTGTGGGTCTTTCTTCCTCTTGTCCCCACAGAGTCTGTATATCAACATTTTAACTTCTCCCAACCAAATCGAATTTGGTTGACTGTCTCCCTATCCATCCCCTACAAGTACTTGCGGAATATTCTTTTCCATAAAGCCAAGGACTGTGACACTCTTTTTCATTTTACGTTCCCACTACTCACACATCCGTTGAGGGACTGGCCGAATGAACTCCACAACTCAAAATCTCTCTACTTTCCTCCTCAATTTAAAGAATACACAGAACACGCCCGCCATCTTCACCCTCTAACACCAGGAAGTGTGTAGGTATATAAATATACATGTGTATGCATGTACATGGCTGTCAGATGAACACGTGACACAGAACAAATGACTTTCTTCGACCTATGGCTTGACTAGTCTCTGAAGGTATGAGCTGAATGTTGAAAGCAGCTGCTGACACTAGTTTGTGTCTACGTTGTCTACATTTTATTTTTACGTTCAGGCTTGGAAAAATTAAAAAAAAAAAAAAAGAAGATCTGGTGTTCAAGGAACACCGTTTAAAACTTGGGAGGCGGCCTGATAGAGTGAATGTGTTGTGTGTTCAGGAAGTCAGTGCTTCTAAACCTTAACCTTGCTCCTCACCAGCTCTGGGAGGCCATGGCAGACGGTTCCTGCTGAAGGCCTCAGGTTAGTATCTGTAAATGATGAGATTAGATAACAAGGCCAACGGCCCATGTTTATACAGCTTTCGGTTGACAACTCTGACATATGGTATCTCATCCTAAAAAATCCCTTTGGGTTTTCGTGGGCTATGATGTTGGTTTTATTGAAAACTATTATTTGGTTATATGCCATTTACCTAACTGAATCCAAGAAGCAAATTTGTTCAGATAATTAATTTCTTATTAAAAAAAAAAAAAAGCACTGTTCTACTGCTTAGAAGGACTCTAATCTTTACATTAACGCCGAATTACAATTAGGTGCCACATCCCCTTCAAAGAACCAACTACCTTTTGTTTTGCTGCCCACCCAAAAGCATCACTAGGACCTGCTGGATAAAAAAGGTCAAGGGGCCAGCTTTCTTTGCACAAGGAGAAAGGAGAAGTAGGCATCTCAGCAGTAAGACTTCTGCCAGAAAGAATGCCCCTCCTTTTAGACTACACCACTTATCCCCAAGGCTTGAACTTGAACTACTTAACTCTACAATACACATAGGGTTTCAGTGTAATTACCCCTGAAAACTCAACGCATTTATTTAAACTCACAATAAAAAGTAAATGACGAATATTACATTAGTTCCCCAAAGCAGGTTTTGACAGAAGGTAAGAGTTGGTGCGGAGCGAGTGGGCTCCAGTAGAGAGTACGCTGGGTGTTTTTTAAAGGCAAATTTAAACCATAACAATAATAACCCAGTAATCACGGCACCTCTGTCTTGCAGTCCTATAGCAAAGCTTCCTAACAAAGACATGCATATGCATGACAGCTCCCAGTTTCACGTGAAACCACTCACTAGCTTAAGTAGACTGGCATCCTCATGAATGTAAGGCTCTCCATAATGTTCATTATAGCTACTGCTTTTGAATTTATTTTCCCAAAGTGACTGACCACAAAATAAAAGCTTCTCTTTACAACTTCTCTTTGCCCTTGTTTGCAGTCTCCGGAGGAAGCACTCCCTAATTTCATCTTGAGAACTTCCTTGTCAGTCACCTTTAGTGATTGAGACAGAAATTAACATTGATTCTTTGAATTCTACGAGCCGCTTATGCTTGTAATTATCATAAAACTATGTTATACCCAAAATGTCCTAGTCCACTGGGAATGCGGGTGAGGGGCTGATGTGAAATAATCCATTTTCATCTCTCTCAGTTTAAGCCGAGGCTCATGGGGTTGTATGTGGCCACTTAAAAACACATTCTTCCGTGCCAGACCAACTGAGGGAGCAAGTCATCATCCTCTCTTAATTGACCAAACAGTCCCCACTTCATTGCTAGAATTAAATTCCAGAGAATTTTTTGGATTCTATTTAATGAATGAGGATATATTTTTCATGTGGTGTCATTGTTTTCCTACTTCCCATGTTTATTTGGACAGATTCATAGCACTGGGTAGGATATGTATTGGTTGGCAACTTCAGTTTTGGAAGAGAAAGTAAACACATGCTGATTAGCAAACAGTAAACTCTACTGTGTTTAATTTTGGCTCCTCTTTAAAAAAAAAAAAAACACAACACAAAAAACCACTATTTGGTGTTGTGTTCCAAGTAGGAGCATTTGTCCCTAAGTTCTTTCCTAACCCCTTACTGGAGGGCTTCCAGAATTACTCTCATTTTTTTTTTCCTTCTTCCCCTAACACCAGTGGCAAACGCCAACATTATTTAAGAAAATACTTGTGCATATGGTATCCTCCTAGCACAGATTTGCAATCCAGTTGAACAGTAGGGCCACTAACCCACACAAACTAAACTGCAAAATTATGAACTACATAAACATAAACAATTGTTTTCAGCCTTGATACATTCAAGGTAAAATCACACTTCTGAAAATCCTAGAAAGGCTACTTGACTGAAAACTAACATGTCCAAGAACGGTTGGAGGTAAGAGGACAATGACCTAGAATTTCAAGTGCTCTCCTTAGAGACAGTTTCTTTCATTTACCTCATCTCTTGCTTTACTATAACCCCCAGATTATCCTTCAAGTGTTAGCCAGACTTGGCTCTCCACTCATCTGTCTTCAGAAGCTCATCACAAACATCATTCCCGAAAAAGTTCTGAAAGACCACACACACACACACACACACACACACACACGGAAACCCCTGAACACCTAGAAAATACCACTGCCCATCGACTACATACTCCTTTCATTATTTCTGGGCTCCTTTTCATAAAAGGAAACTAGTGTTTGATCCTTTACTCCTCATGATTAAAGTTCACTTTCCAGTATTGGACCCGCCATGATGCCTAGGAGGTATGCAGACTTTGGTCACCACTTACCAAATGGGAAAGCCAAGGCATCCAGAAACTAAGTAATAGCAAATGGCCCATGGAAGAGGTTAGGGCCATCTCTGGGAGGTCTACACTGTCTCTTTATTTAACAGATATTTTTTGTCCATCTAACAGGTTCTGCTTACTGGTAGACAGATAGATGATAATGATGATTAACTGATAGACAGACAGATTCTATTATGTTCTAAGCCCAGGCGAAAGAGCGCAAGATGACCAAAGTCCAAACCCACACGAGGCTTACAGTCCAGTGGAGGTGAGAAACAGTAAAGCAAGAAACAAGTGAATATGAAGAATGTCAGGAGTTAGGTAGCAACAGGGCAAACGTACAGCAGGGTGAAGGAGAAAGAGAGTTGGGGGGGAGGGGGACAACAGGTGGCGCGGTCGTAGATCCCCTGAGCACATGTCCTCTGAGCAGACCCCTGTCTGAAGTGAGGGTGCAAACCCTGCGACAACCTGGAGGAAAAGGGGTCCCAGTAGCAAGAACAGGTAGAGCCAAGGGCCTGAGACCCAGCTGTGCCGGAGGAAGAGCAAGAAGACCCAGGACTGGCACTGAGACAGCAGGGAGACTGTGACCCAGGTGGGAGGAGGAGGCAGGGGCCAGATCCGACAGCACCTGCAAGTCACCCTTAGCCGGGGGGACTGCAAACATACATGAGCCTAATCGAGAGGGAGGGACGTGGTGTGATGAGTTCAGTCCATCAGCTCACGCTTCAAATGCACTGCGTTGAAAGGACTGCGTGCTTCTCTCTGCCGTCAGGTAAGGACGCCAGGAAGGGCCCAGGGGCTGTCGTTTATATACTCAAAGAAACATTTTCACATTGGTCAATTCAGTCAAATCCAAAGACGTTGCTCAACGGCACCCAGTACCTAAGAGAGACCAAAAAGCATTTCCTTCTGTAAAGGCCTGCAGCTGAGGGCCTGCATCCGCCTGCTCCAATGCGTTCACTGCTAAACAAAGGTAGGAAATGGCTGCATCCTAGCGTTTCATTGTGGACTCATGAGTCAGTGCTTTGGAACTTGGTATCTTTGGGAGCGAGTGTCTATTCTTCACGTCTCTTGCCACAGGGGGAAAAAGGTACAGATAAACAGTAACACAGTTTCACCCTACTGAGATACAGATCTGCGGGCTTTTCCACCCTTCTCAAAAATAAATGAATGAATGAACGAAATTCAGTGCCTGCTTGTTTTTTCTTTCCCTCATTCTTTGTTTCTTAATTCCCAGCTTTCCCTTGTGTCTCCTAAACACATAAAGTCAATTAATGGTGAAAATGCAACACAGGATAATTATTCAAAAGCTGTTACATTACACAATGTAGTTTATAATAAAAAATCTGTATTCTACAAAAGCAGATAACAACGTATCCCATTACACAGGGATTGGAGAAGCTAAAATGAAGAAATGTATTGTAAAGAACAAAACGATTTCCCACACTTGAACCAAAAAGATCTGTAGCATTTTACTTTCAAAACGTTAGAATAGTAAGTTAACTTTGAAAACTGTGTGTTCACAGAATGGTCACAAAGAAAGCGGTGTATACATTTGATTGTCTTTTTGTGAGACGTTCCCACCATTTCCGCAGACACGGTGTTCAGCGAGCCAAAGAAGAAAAGGGCATGTGGATATGTCCAAAGAACATTACTCCAAGTGTAAATGCATCAGAGGTGTGCTTGAACCTACCAGCTATCTCCGTCGGGAGAAAGTACAGCAACACCTGGCTTGACCCAGTCCTTGCACTTCTGATGAAAATTATAGAAGGAACTACTTACTGTATCTGATCTAATATTAGAAGTCATTTATTATCTATGATGGAAAAAGGAAAGAAAAAAAGATAAGGAAGGAAGCTTTAAATGAGAATGAGAATGGGGCCCCTGTTCTAACTTAAATATATATAAACATAGCAATCCAAACATCAGCCGAATTAACATATAATGATATCCATGTGATCAATGCGGCATAACCACAAGAAGTCTACCGACTATAATGAGACAAGTTCAGAAACAGGATATTTCCATCAAAGCTAAGTATAAATTATTTTCAGAATATTGGAGAAATCTGGTGTTTTCTACTCAGGCAGAATGGATTATGAAAACAGTAAAAAATATCCTCCAGAGAGACAGAGTGAAAGAGTTATGTGTTAAGGAGAATATTACACTTCACTTTTCCAATGTAGAAAGAAACAGAAAAATCGAGAAGCAAAGGCAAGAATGGAGGGGAATGAAATCATAAAAAAAGAATGAGTAAAAATGTAATAATAAAATAGGAATATAATTTTAACTTATATTAGTTTTTGTTCTTCCATTAAAAATTATACCTTAAAGTTCATTCCTCTTGACTATATTGCCAATTTCTCAAATAATACACTGGTAAAGTTCCAAAATCTCATTAGAGATATAAATTGCATATATAAGGGTTCTTGTATAGCCTGCGGAAACATTTTAAACTTCTTCTGCAATATTATTTTCGTCGGCAAAATTGGGCCTAAAGTTTGGAAAAATTCCTAGAGAGCGAACCTCCCCCCTCCTCTCCTTCTCCCTCTCTCCCTCTCTCAATAAGGATAATAGTGCCCCACTATATACCCAGTCATATATCTTTACACTCCAATTTCCTACCTATTCCCCCATCCATACATGTATAATGCTTCCATTTTGAAGCATATGGCTGGGGAGCCAAAAGAATTTAAATTGCCTTCAAAATGTGCATCGCATTATAAATGGTGTGAAAAAAGATCTCGCTATTCAGCTCTCAACTTGGAGCATAAAGCAAAGAGGAAGCAACACAAGACTGCTTCAAACTTTATCCAAAAACTCAACAGCTTCACTTGTTTATAGAGGTACAAAAAGTATGCGACACAGTTTATAAAACAAGGACGACGTACTGTATGCAAAAGTAAAGTTAAAAGCAAAGTATAGTAACAGCCCTATCTCGTTACAAACACTTGGCAGAGTGTCTAAAGTACCATGGTCAAAAACACGATACTGTCTGAGCTGTACTTCCGCCAGAAAGCACTCCCTAAGTCCAAGTCTCCTTAGCCATCATCACCACCTCATTTGGCAATCCCTCCCACGCCTCAGTTCATCTACTCAAAATTACTCCACGGAAACGCAGAAAGCAGACAAACTCTAGCTTGCGGGCTGCAAATATCACAATGAAGTGGCACTGGCGAATGACAGGGAACCCCGTCGCGGCGGGGTTAGAAAGCCAGGGCCCGCTACGCTGCGTGCTCAAAGCCAAGCTGCGCTATCAAGTTGAGCAGGGCTGTGTTCGTTTCTGTCGTCCAAGGCTTCTCCTCTACTCCCAGAGAATTCCCCAAGGTTCTTCTGAGGCAGCAGCGGCTGTGAAAGAAGGTACCTGGTAAGAATACACTCAGGCACCAAATGTGTCTCAGGCAAACGAGGGGCAACTGTATGCAGCAACAACCTGCCGGGGCTGGGCTCTTAAACCATTCCAGAACACACACAGCTCTGCATATACAGTGTAGCAGGCATTACCAAAACGGGAACTGTCAAGACTTAGGGAGTAAGTAGGTGAATAGAATACGTCAATACGGGCGTCTATACACCTGTCATTTATAACTAAGAAATGGCAATGTGTAAGATAAAAGTATACACAGCGCAATGAAAAGATGAGTGATGGGAGAGGGCCAGCTGTAAGAATTGTTACTTTTCTTTGGGCACGTAAGAACTGGCTTCCAAATTGTTCTTTGATTCGCTTTTCTCCCAAGTAGCATAGAACTTAATTCAAAAACACAGATATTCTGATCTTAAGTTTACAGCTTGCCATATTTCCTAGAAAATAAACAATAATTAACAACAAATCTCAGAGTTGCCCCCCCTTCAAGAAATCTGATACTTTGAAACGTCGATACATAAGCTGCTTTTGGATCGGAGCCCACAGACATATGTTTCCAAAGGAATAATATATACAGGTTAGTCTGGTGTGTACCAGATGTAAGAAAAAGCAAATTCAAAAACAGAAATACCAGTATTCAACAGAGAAACTTATTTTAAATTAAATCCTGTTCTTCTTTTCCTTATAGACACAGAATCCAAGAAAACCAATCACGGGTAGCATTTTAAAACCTTTTACCTGAAAAATGTTTCCATTTGCCTTCTGAATCTAGCTTTCCTATTTACAGAGGGTTACAAAGGTACTAAGATGGTCACTTATAAAGGGGCTTCTCTGAGTGGCTGGTACTCCACCAAAAAAAAAAAAAAAAACACCCAACTGTACATGAAAAAGCCAGAAAGTTCCAAACATAGAACTTAAAAGGTACACTCACAGGGGGAAAGCCCAGGTCTCCATCAGATCTTTAATATGGTAAGTCTCGATTTACCAAAAACTTTGTCTCTCACTGGGCATGACCAGTGAATCTTCATATACCGGATCCCTCTGAATGCAGAATGAGCCCATCACCTGTACACTGAAACAACTTACATATTCTCTGCTCAGACGGGGGAACATGCATGAAATTAAACTACAAATACCCACTCCAGAAGTCTGAAACATCTGAAGTTTGGGGTGTATTTATCTTTTCCTACGCAAGCCTACAAGGATTTGGTCCGACTCGCAACACTCGTTATGAGAAGTCCTATAGGAAGAAATAGACTGGGGACTCAGTCCCACGATGCTCAACCTTTTCAGGGCATCGTGATCTCTCCCCTTGTTCTATACATCAGAGATGTCACTGTAGTGAAAGCCAAGTTTTAATTTAGAATTTAATAAAAATTGATTAAGCATCACGGAGCACAAACAAAGCTGCTCCATTAATCTTTCAGCCCTTTTTGTGCTAGGAAGAAAGCAAGCACTGTCTGCTAAAGCAGATGACAGATGCTGGCTTAAAGATAAGTATTATTTATACTTCTGTACCAGATTTCTTCTCATGCATATCTTATCATGCATGGGTATATGATCAACAAAGCAATTTTATATCAGTCAAAAATGTTCAAATGTACCCTGGCTCCATGGGAATGCTTTAAAGAGTCCAGGCCTGGAGTTCAATTAAACCCGATGGAGAGAGAAGAAAGTTTTGAAAGAAAAACAAATACTGCAATGGTTGTTATTTGAAATGTACTTTCACACATGGGCTAATGAATATATATGCACTGAAAATAACTTGGTTCTGAACATATGCCTATGCATTTTAAATAAATGATGCATGTTTGAAAGATAAGAGGGTTTACCAAATCTAACCACATCAAGATAGATCTATATTAAACTGCACTCATTTGCACGGTACGTCGGTAAGGAGACAGTACCGTGAAAGAAATCCAATAATTATGTAAAGAGATTGACTTGACCAAGTTTGCGAGTAATTGAGTCATGAAGGCTGTAGTTTAAAAGCTTCAACCTCAAAATTAATTAATTAATTAATTAATTAATTACGTAAATCCCATTCTTTCCCTCCTCATCGATATAGAAACTATGAAAATCCCTATGACCTTTTCAGAAAAGACTATTCTGCAATCACGTTTTGGAAAGCAAAGAATCTGGCCTGTGATTCCCAAGCACGTGTAACTCAGTAAGAAAAAACCACCAGGTGGGAAGAAAGCAGCAATCACAGTTGGGCTGCCTTGCTTCTTGTCCCCAATTCCAAAGCCCTTCTGGAATCTAAAAGAAGGGCAGGTTTTTGTGTTTGTGTTTTTGAGGGAAGATAAACTGGAGATAAATGGGTCTTCGAGTCTGGCCAGATAATTAATCCATAGTTAAATACATCCAACCAGGGTGCCAACCAAATCAGACCTGTGTCCACCTAATTCTTTATAAGGCATCTTATCGTCTTCTGTTACTCTTAGAATTTTCTCTGCAAGAGTTCTTTCTGAGATATCTCAGCCTCATCTCAGATGGCCTAAAAGGTGGAGGCAGTCACCCACTTGAAGACCAGGGAACCCCACGTGGCGAGGTGGTGGGCCTGGGGTGGGACTAAAATGTCTGGGGGAAGCCCAAGCCCGAGTCCTTGCTGCTCAAAGGTTTCCTGCACAAAGACCAGACGAAGCCACAGCCACGGCAGCAAACATACGCCAATGCTTTAAAATGACACTGGCAGCAGAATTAAGCTGTCTGGTTTCTTAGAAATTACTGTACAGATATCTCTTGAGAATTAGCAAAGCACTAAAATAGGATACACAAATCAGTACTTTTATGCGGTAATATTAATTTATCATATGCAATAATTTTTCTTTCCTGAATTATATATGAAAACTCATCCATTATGAGCAAATATTTTCAGGAATCACTATGCTGTGTATCTCTTAAGCGTACAACTCGACATGGAAAGCACTAAACAAAATACTTGCTAAGAATATTCAGATTTCTCTTTCCAATTTAAATAATTTCCTTTATTATATAAAAAGTCAGGATGTAGAGGAAATGGTAGATAAGAATGGTTTCTAAATGACCTTATGATAGAAAGTAAGGTGAAAATGGACACCACATACTAGAGCAGTCAGATTTCTTGCAGCCACTACTGTATTTTGAATTAGCTGATTAAAACGGGAGAAGTTGGAAAAGAATGTAACACACCCCCATATTCTCTCATCCATGTAGGGGAGAAAGAATTCTATTTCTTCTGAGTTCACAGGGATGGCTATAGCAACTTTTATAGTTAACCTGAATTTCCATAATCTCTGCAGACTTCCCCCCCACTAAAAAATAAAATAATTGCTCAGTGCTCTTTGCAGCATCTGAAAGTTCACAACCCATGTCCAGTTTGAAGGCTTATTAGCTCTTTGGCCTTGGACAATGACTTGACCTCTTGAGTTTGAATTTGCAGGGCCATTCAGGCTTAATGTTTAAATTAAATGAGATATTTAGGAAAAGCATTTAGCAAAATGCCTGGAACATAGCAAGTACTGAGAACTCAGTAAATAGTATTATGTTTATCCTTGCTGCCACTGCTCTTGTTATTATTGAAGTGCGTTTATGATAAAAGTCTAGCCGGACTCTGGCCTGACCTGGGTTTCATTTCTCAACTCTTCGATTCTGTGACGCTGAGCTGTCCTGATTCTCCTCCTACTTTTTTCTCTCTGATTTCTCACTTCTCTTCTCCTTTATGAATTCCAATTCTTCCACCATTTCCTTAAAAGATACACCCCAGGCCCACTTCCTCTCTCTAAAATAGCAATGACACCTTTGGCTTCAAAGGTTGGGGTAACAGCAAAGCTAAATTAGATCTGTATTGTCACCTGCCTGCTAGAGATCACCCCACACAATGTCCCTGAGCAACCAAAAGGAAAATCCAAATGCATCTTCTCTCCTCCAAACACAATGGTTCTTTCATGTTCCTGGTCTCTCTTAATTAACCTTTACCCAGATGACCAGGTCAGAAACCTCAGAATCATCCCCAACTCCTCCTCTCTGCACTCATAACATGCCCTCCCCTTTCTATTCCTACCTCTTCCTTGTTCTCCCTTCTCTCCTGACTTTTACAGTGGGCTTAGTTCAACATGGTTGTGTTCCATAAATAAGAAGAGAGCACCTATGATGTGCCAAGCATTGTAGACTGTGAATGCAAGACAGGTCAGAACAAAACAAAACAGGAAAAAAAAAAAAGAAAAGCATACAACCCCTTCTCTCAAGGTCTTTCATGTCAAGTAGTGGGAGGGATATGTAAACACAAGCGTACTGAAATGCTCATCAAGCCATAACAGATAAACTGGAGAAGTAGGACAGAGGAGAGAGTGAAGAGTCCATCCGGACAGGTCAGGAATCCCTTGGCTATGGACACTGCTCTAGAACAGTGTTTTGAGGATGGATAGAGTTTGGGAGGTGCACAAAGAGAAGGAAAGGCATTCTGGGTAGCAGGAACAGCATGTGCTAGGCCTCCAACTCTAGGCTCTCTATCCACCAAATCAACCTGTATATTTTAAAAACTTGCCTGTCCAAAATCCAGACCTAACGATGACATTTCTCCTTTTCCCAAAGATCTTCAAGGGCTTTCCACTGCCTTTCAAAAAATCCAAATACCCTGGGTGGGCAAGGGACTCAAGGGACCAAATTCTGACGTAATTAGCTGGGAGGCAGCTTCCCCCGGCTCTGCATCACCCCCTGTCTCAGGCACACCATCAAATAGGGCTGTGTCCCCACCACCAGAATACCTCTCTGCCCCACTCCCTGTGAAATCCGTTAGTCTGTGATATCAACATCTAATTTCACTTTTCTGAAGTCCTCCCCGATTCACTCTTGATTAGTTCTTCCTCTGAGCTTTCAGACCCTTTGATCATACCTCTGTTTCCACACATTCCACATCTGGATTTGTCGAGCAAATACCGTATGTTTGTCATATCATCTTCTAAAATTTGTTGTTCTTTTTTTTTTTTTTAAGATTTTATTTATTTATGTGACAGAGAGACAGCCAGCGAGAGAGGGAACAGAGCAGGCCAGTGAGAGAGGAAGAAGCAGGCTCCCAGCAGAGGAGCCCGATGTGGGACTCGATCCCGGAACGCCGGGATCATGCCCTGAGCCGAAGGCAGACGCTTTAACGACTGCGCTACCCAGGCGCCCCTAAAATTTGTTGTTCTAATTGGGAACTTCAGTGAGTAATTAAAATGACTTTTCCCAAAAGAAAGAAGTTAAGTTTTAAGAACATACCCTCCACCAAGCCCCCTTATTTGGTAACACCGCCAGACCTGAAGGGCTCGAGTGTGTTGAACAGCAGTGTGGTTGCATGTGGTTCTCACAAAACCACGAATATCCTACTGCTGGGGACTGAACTGTGCTCCCCCCAGATCATGTTAGCGCCCTACCCCCACAGCGTGGCTGTATTTGGAGACAGGGCCTTTATGGAGGTCTGGGAGGTTAAAGGAGGTCGGAAGGGTGGGGCCATGATGATGGGATTAGTGTTCTTGTAAGAACAGACTCCAAAGAGCTCGTTCTTGCTCTCTGACAGGGGAGAACACAGCGAGAAGGCAGCTGTCTGCAGGGCAGGCGGAACGCTTTCACTGGAACAGGACCACACTGGCAGCCCGATCTCGGACATCCAGCCTCCAAAATTTTGAGAAAATAAATGTTTGTTGTTTAAGGCACTCTCTCTGGTATCTGGCGGAGGTGGCAGGAGCTCAGACACATGTCCTCGCCCACGGAGCCTGGGCGGCCCTCAGTGAGGCCGTGAGACTGATTTTTAAAGCCTCTGGCGCGATGCTCGGGGCATCCAACTTTTCAAATGGACCAACGAATCTCTCAACAGTAGAACAGTATCATCGCCAGTTTAAGGACAGATGAAACGAAGGGGCGAGGCTTTCCATGAGTCACCCAATAACCCCGGGAAGAGTCCATGTGACCATACCTGGAACAGGACTCCAAGGTCCTGGCGTGCCAAACCCAGTCTTGGAAAAGAAGCCTCCTCTGCTTCCCACAGGAAAATGCACCAGCCATCCAGCCTCAGTGGCACATCTCTGCGCGGCCTCAGGCTCGGAGAGCCGTCTGTCACCGCTCAGGCACCCCTGTAGGGCAACACGATGATGAGGTCGCCTATGCCTCCGAAGCGTGGGCTCCAGGGGAGGGACCCGGCGGGCAAAAGGCTGCTTCCTCCACTGACTAGCTGGGTAACTCCACACAAGTTATAACTTTTCACTAGATGTCACTTTGCTATTCTGCTAAAAGAGAATTCTCATACTTACCTTATAGAGTTATCGTGTATATGAGAAATAAACCCAAGCAGCCAAGACGCCCCGGGTAACAGGTGCTAGGCCTCGATGTTACCTCACCGATTGTACTCCCGCCTAAACTAAAAGCAGGAACAGGGGTAGTTTTAATTTCTTATCTATAGTGGACTTCTGCCTATTTGCATGTTTGATTCGAACGCAGTCTACAGCATATTTACTACTTCCTTATAGTAGCAACATGTTAACTTTTTTTTTTCTGGCAAGCCACTCATCCCCACTTTCTGGGATCATGTGGTTTGGGGGCCTTGCCCTCCTCCCCTCGCTCCAGGAGCAGGCAGGTGACTCGGGCCCTCCCGCCAGGAAGCCTGCACCAATTCGGGGACTGGCCCAATGAGAGCCCGCCCTGCAACTTTTGTTCCTTCCCCACCCGCCAGGGCTGCTCAGCTGACGGAAAGTAAGCCTGGAGCTCACCTTGGGGAAGGGAGAGCCTGCCAGAGGAGGCAGGTAAGTAACAAAGGTGAGGGCATGGGAGGGGAGTCAGAGAGCCATTCCTAAGCACATCATCAGAGCCCTTGAGTCATGAACCGGACTTTTCAATTACTTCAGCCAATAACTTCCCCCTCTCGCTGCCTTCTGCTTGACTTCAGTTTCTGACACCTGCAATTAATATACAACCCGAACACCAGCAAGAATCTGACACCTTTCAGTGACCAAAAGGACCCCTGAAAGTAAACAGAAAGAATAGTTAGGAAAGACAGACAAGGCTCTAGGCGGCGTTTTTCAGGAAACGTCAAAGGGTTATCACACTCCTCAAAAGTGTGAGTTAGATCAGTGGATTAAACACTACTGGGTGTCCACGCTAGTGTCGACACTGCTTGAGACATCGCATCACTTATGACATTTTAGTAGGCTGGTTATGGAAATGATCGCTCTGCACAAAACTATGGTGTCAGTGGCATTTTAATACGACAGGGGAAAAAAAACCCAATAGGATGTCTCTAATTTAGCTCACTGAATTATAGCATTAATAACAGTAAGAGAGAACTTTGTTAAATTCTTACTGTGTCAACTACATGTTTCAAATTTAATATTTCCAATCACATATAAACCCTGGGGTGTAGCTCTTATCATCCTCGTTTCATTGATAAGGAAATTAAGGCTCAAAGAGCCTAAGTCCATCCCTCAAGTTTAAATACTAAGTTGCAGAGCTGAGAATCAGTCTCAGGTCTGACCTCCTGCTTTTTCTTAATACCAAGAAATGTCATTACCTAGATATTTCACAGGTATAGACTAAGGCCTGTTGCTTTATGTCCTGATAGCCTCATTTGCCTTTTCATCAAACTAGTTACCAGGATCATTCATTCTGCATTTATTTCTGTGATCATTCGACTTGAGACACTTTTGTATCCCACTAGATTATAAACTCCCTGAGCGCGGGATGAGCCTGCTTTTGTGAATCAGTGTGCATTGCCAGGAGAGAAGAGATGCTCAGTAAGTAGTTTTTAAAAATAAAAAGGGAGGGGGAGCCTGGGTGGCTCAGTCAGTGAAGTGTCTGCCTTTGGCTCATGTCATAATCTCAGGGTCCTGGGATCGAGTCCCGCCTCAGGCTCCCTGCTCAGCGAGGAACCTGCTTCTCTCTTTCTGTCTAACCCCCCCC
>NW_024424119.1:8070340-8073854 GCF_017311325.1 Ursus maritimus
CCCCCCCCTTTCTCTTCCTCAAATAAATAAAATCTTTTTAAAAAATAAATAAAAAAGGAAAAACAAGGAGAAGGAAAAGAGAGGGCAGGAGGGAAGAGAGTGAAGGGAGCCATGAGGCGGGAGGAGGTTGGAGGCACACAGGAAAAGAGAGAAGGGAGGAAGGAGGCAGGTGGCTCTCCAACCCTGCCCCACTCCTTCACCACCGCCAAGCCCTTACGTAGGATAAATGGGGGCCTAGTGACCATGGTGACACTGTCCTCACACAAAGGGGACAGAGATACATGAGCACCTGAACCAAGCAGGAGTATCTTCAGGAATGCCAGTCTGGCGGTATTTGCATGGGCTCCTCCCCCAAACCACACCCAGTAGGAATAAACATGCTAAAAAGCTCCACCTACTTATATGGAAATCCTAATTCAAACCTCTGGGGTCACTTTCATCTTCTCCTGATAAGTCTTAGGGCGACAAGCCAAATGAAAAGCCGTGAAAACTTTCCTTTAATGATGCGCCTGAAAGGCTGTCACTCTGGACACGGAGCTCCGCCACGGAGGCGGGTTCCTTTGAGGCCACGGCCCATCAGGCACTAGAGCGCTGGGGGAAGGTGCGCGGAACAGATGACCTGTGCCCGTGTTGTGTTTCTGTTCCTTTACCTAAATTCTCTGAGGGACAATCGTGTCCCCAGGTGGCTAATGTCACAAACCTCTCAAACATGAGACAGAAACTGTACCATTCCTCAAATATGGCTTTTTGAAAGAAAAGAGCAAAGAGGAGTCAGAATTCAGGCCGCGATTCAACAGGCAGAAAGAAGTCCAGAACTTCAGCTTTTGCCACGAAAACTCCCAAACGCGGACGAAGATTCGCGAGATATCACTGGGTCTGCCCGCGGTGTCACGCTCACTGCCTCGGTCTGGCTGCATGCAGGAGTATGGAAACCCTGCCACAGAACTTTGGTATCCAATCGAGACGGCCAAGCTACCAACAGAAAAGGCAGCGTGCCTTAGGAAGAATTCCCAGATAAAGCAAGACTACACTTGACAAATTCATCACTGGGAGAGCAGCATAGAGAGTTCTTTGATCACTCTGTTTTGGCGTAATCTGATACAAAATATCAGTTGTATTTTATTTTAACTAGGTGAGAGGAGGAACCAAAGTTACCAAGGCATCACCTTTCCTAGTAAAACATAAGGAGATAAGTACATTGAGAAGTCAGGTTTATCCAAAAGATTTGGTTTCTCTGGATTATGACACACTGACTGCAAATACCTCCTTTCTCATAGAATACTCTGAATTATCAAGGTTTTTTTTGGAAAGAATATGCACCTATCACAATAAACAAATCTTAAATGCTCATAGTTTTGCAGAGGTTTCCCTAAAGTGATCTCTCTTCCCAAGGGAGGGTTGGGATACAAAATCTGACATTTTGCCTGATTACAAATTATAGCATTTTGTTAAAAAAAAAAAAAAACCTAGAATTTCAAGGAGAACTCACCCACTGGCATTCCTTTGAAACATACATATAAAGGGCTTTATGGTGTTTATCCTTGCTTATGGGTGTTTGTTGTGCCAAAGAGGAATTCTGTGTGCAATCGCTGAATGAGGAGTTGGACCCTTCCCTCCCAAGTTTTATCTAATTGCATACCAGCACCCAACGAAGGACACAATAATATGTACAGGAGCTAAAGAGTTAATCTTTAGCAACTCTGCTAAAAAATCCTAATGGCAGACTGCCCATCATTCTTTTAGACAGAGCTTGTCAGAGAAACTAGAGCAGCTTGTCCAGCTCAGCAGTCAACTGATTACTAGTGAACTCAATGGGGCTCCCAGCCAACCCCTGAGATTGCTGCCAGCCCCTTGGGTATTCAAAGGCCAAGTTCCAATGTGGTTTACTTTGCCAGAATCACATGATGTCAGTGCTATTTTCTCCTGACCAGAATAACCAGTCATTCAGGTTACTGCGCATGGTCTCAGTGAGCAGGCCGGCTGTTAGAGGTCACATACACAACTGAGGTGCTGCTCCTTCTCACCCAGCCCCAGGGGCCTCCGGAGCCTCCTCCAGGAGGACAGCTAATCCCAGCGACCCAAATCCTGCACAGAGCCCCGCATTCTCTGGTCCACTCTATGACCAGGAATGACTCCAGCTCAGTGGATGAGGTGCACTCAGAGCACAAAACAAAGAGGCCCGACTTTCATAAATAACCAGCTGGGGAGGAAAACAATGGAAAATGGGCCTTGACTTTCACTTGTATTTCAGTAATTCAGGGTTAATAGGCAAGTTGCACGAATTCTGTGGGATTTAGTCAGCTTTATTCACTTGTGCCCACATTCTTCGTGCAGTAGCAAGATATTAATTAATTTCTACATCTATCTGGAGATTTTTCCGTTGCTACAGGAATTGCAAGGGTACACGCATTTAAAGGGGCAGCCAGTTTTTAACACTGTGGGTACCCTTATCTCTCACTGGGAGAAACTATTTTGCTCCCCAAAACACAAAACAGAATTAAAAATAAGATCCACTTTTTAACCTTTGTCTTCGAGGAGGAAATATAAGCGTCAGGAACAGCAAAAGAGTTGGGGTGGCCAGTGGACTCCACATTCAAAGTCTATAAGTATTTCCCAATGTCTAAGTACCTGGAAATATTTCTAATTTTCCTCCTTATTATTACTTTCTTTGGGCATTATGAAGTCTACTTAGGATAAATCCATTATAAAAACTTATTCATGAAAACATTATAAAAAATGTTAAAGAGATTAAATCTTGACAATATTTTTAGATTTAAAAGCATTATACACAGATCTTATATCATGGTATTTATAGGGTTTTTTAATCTTTTCCTTGTTCTGTCAGTTAATAAAGTAGTAAAGTTTTAACTGCTGAGACAGAATGCGGTAATAAAAACATTATCATGATTTTTAAGCATTCACATGTTTTAAAAGAAAACACAAATTGCCTCAGTCATAATATGCAAAAGAAATGTAATAATTCCATTAACTGTACTATTCACAGAAGACACAGTACATACTTGATGAATGAAGGAGTGAATGAATTCTCTGTTACTCGCTACTGGGTGCAGTCTTACTGAATAGAACTTGGGGAAACCTCTAAGCAAACTGACTGAGAACAAGGTTATGAGAACAAGGGGTCTTAAGGCGAACTGATGCAGCTTTCCATGTCCCTCTTTGCCACAGCTTTGTTGAAGGAGGGAATATGACCTTTCCATCTTCTTGCAGCAAAAGTTTGCACCTGTGACAATCATCTGTATTAAATTTACATCAAATTTGACAAGCAGAAGACATTCAGTCCAAGAAATTGTGCAGTAAGAAAAGATGGAAGAAGGAGGGAGGGAGAGTAGAAGGGAGGGATGGATGGACAGATGGGAAATAGGAAGAGGAAGGGAGGGAGGGTGAGAGGAAGGAAGGAAGGAAGGAAGGAAGGAAGGAAGGAAGGAAGGAGGGAGGGAGGGAGGGAGGGAGGGAGGGAAGGAAGGAAGGAAGGAAGGAAGGAAGGAAGGAAGGA
>NW_024424119.1:8073864-8139946 GCF_017311325.1 Ursus maritimus
GGAAGGAAGGAAGGAAGGAAGGAAGGAAGGAAGGAAGGAAGGAGGGAGGGAGGGAAGAAGAGGAAGGGAAGGGAAGGGAAGAAAGGAAAGGAAAGGAAAGGAAAGGAAAGGAAGATTCTTAAGAAGGAAAGAAAGCAGACAAAAAAAATTATTTTTACATCAATGCTTCATAATTTTCATTCATTCCATCCATGAAGAAAGTATAGGCAGACTGGCAACAACTTCAAAGCCAACGCTATCACCAGTTATTCAATCAAAATCAGGTGCTATAGTTAGCTTTCCCTGATGCTTATTGCTCATCTTTGACTATTCAACTTGTCTTTTGTCCTGGTCTTTTATTCCCTTCTCAGATGCATCATCATATCTTACCTCTAACATAACATCTTTAATGAACTAACAAATGTTTGAAAGAAAGAAGCTTGCTTGATACAAGTTCTTTGGTGCTAAGGGACTCAGCAGTCACCATCAATTAGATTATAGCTGGATAATTTGACAGTTTGCAAGATGATTGTTTCTGGGAAGGCTGGAAATGCACAGGGAGAGCATAGCAGCCTGTGGGTGCATGGTTTTCTCTGATGAACACAACACATCCCCCCAAAATCCCAGAAATAAAAAAGTCAGGGAGATCTAGATTCTTTGGATCCCAATGAAATACTATACAAATAAAATGTGTTAAGTCAGGTTGTCTGAAACTCTTGGGAGAATTAGTAATACCCTGGGAGCTGCCTCTAGATATCTTCTAGGAATTAGCACCATAAGTACAAATCTCTCAATCCAACATTCAAGGCTCTTCATGAGGTAGCCTCAATCTGTTTTCCCCATGTGGCACCCTGCTGCCCGGTGCCCACCTCCCACCCATAAGTTGCATATTCCAGCCACACTGCCTAACTTCTCACGCATTTTCCTGCCCTTTCACTTTTGGCCATGCTGTTCCCCTGGTCGAAATGTCTCCCACACCCTTCTCAAAACCCGTCGCTTGAGGTCAATCAAAAATACCACTTCTCCAAAGTTGCTCCTTCCTCCCCCACAACCAGATGTGAGCCAGCCCACTGCATCTCAACAGCCCCCCATTTCTACTTGTCTTAGAGACCGACCCGACTTGGCTTTGCGCTACTTACTGATCTTATCTCCCCCACCAGACATAAGCATATAAGCATGGAGACGTGCGTCTTCAGGGACCTGCGCTCAATAATTGTTTGCTGATTTGAAGTGAACTGATGAGGCTAATTTATTTTACAGGACTCCAGTGCATTGGTTCTCTAATAGCTGCTCAAAGGCCTTCCAGGGATCCAAAAACTCATCTGCTGTAATGTCGGTGTTGTTTATAATAACACCAGGTATCAGAGATAAATAACTGAATTATCATATGTTTATTAATCTCACCAAGAACAGAACCGTTTACCTCTTCACTGGAATAAGGTTTATTTTGCTTTCCGTCCTTGGTTGGGACTCTGGAGCAGGGGGTAGTATACAGGTGTGTGCACCTGTTCATGTGTGTATATGTGGGTTAACAGTCAGGGGCTGGGGGGCTAAGTGATAACAATGACCTTTCACCCCTCCTGAACTTCAGACAAAAACATTTAAGCTACAAGCCTTGACATATTAGCATATGAAAGTCCCAACCCGGCTTCCAATTTTCAAAATGAAATGAATTTGGCTGAACCATCAGGAGTAAACTCTTCGGTACTTTTTCTTCTGCAACTGCCGAGAAAGAATTTTGCTGAATTTGTTGAACATTCTGCTTCTAACACTTTAACTGCATATCTTTAGTGTAAGACCACGTGGGGACTAAATCTCAACTGTAAACTTGCCAATGACTTTGAGCATTGACAATAAAGCAATGGCTTTGCTTCCTATTCACAAATAAATGGGTATACAGTCAATGCCTCAGGGGGTATGAAAACCTTCCTAGTCACCAAGCACGATACAAAAGCACAGGGTGTACTAATGGCGTGTTACATGTGGTAAGAATCAGATCGAACATTATAACTAACATGGACATGTACCTCAACTAAGGTATTTTATAGGTAGTAACAGATTAACCCTCCTACCATCCTTTAAAAAGATAAAAAAATTTTGATGCATTTTTATTGATGAAACAGATGGAGTGTGGAGGCTTCACAAGGTCATTAAAAGTTACCTTTAAACAACACAGCTCATCGATGAGTCTCGGTGTGTTTTGTAGGCATTTAATTGACAGGGAGAATGCCATATATGCAAAAGGATCCAGTGACGGCCAGCATGCCTTTCCAAAACTTCTAGTTCAACTGTATCGTATTCAAGTTAGCTCCAGATTCCAGGGGCGTTTTAATCCCCTCTATATGGCTTTATAGAAGGAGCGAAGAAGCACACACATCTTGGAATCAAAGCACCTCATCTAAACCCACCACCAACTGGCTGTGTGATGTTGGAAAGTCCCTTCACTTCTCCCTTGGATGCAAAGTGAGGCCAATACGGTGCCTGCCACCATACGGCTGTCGTCCGGATAAAACGAAACATTCTATGCAGCTTCTCTTTTACCGAAAGCATTCATCTTGACCTACTTCTGCCGAGGCCTCAAACCGACGAAAGTATCCATCGAACTCGAGAGGCTGAATTAAACGTGATAAAAGTCTTACTAATTTTTTTGCCTTAATTACTCAGCTTTCATGTTTCATCTCAAATCCAAAAGCCGTTACAGAGGGGAAAATGTGGCCAGGAAAAAAAATTATTAACCATAAAGCCATTCTGCATTTTGGAAATAAATGTATGTCCCTAAAAATTTTAACTGAGCAAGTTCCCCTCCTTTAAACAAAACAAAACAAAACAAAACAAAACAAAAACGCTTCCGTTTGATCCACACTACTGATATAAAAAGAATGAGATAGAAGAAAAATCAGGAAAAAGGGAAAAACTCATAGAAAGATGCAGAGAAAGAGAAAGAAAGGGCCGTGAAATATAATATTCCTATTCCTGCCTCCAGTCCTCTAACTTCCAAAAAAAAAGAGAATATTCAGACCATTAAAATATTTTAGAAACCCTAGCCTGTTCGGCGGCCAGTTGCAAAACCATGAGAATCGTAGTTACTTAATCAGCAAGAGCTCGTGAAATTGGACGCAAAGTGACAAGACCGATTGGGAGAGAAGGGTGAGAGGGACCAAGTGGGGGGTGATTCGCTCCCCAGCGCACCAGAGGCCCACTGTACAGCCTGACCGACAGCTCGGCATGCTCAGGTGGTTGGCTTCCCAACCCTCCTGCCCTCCAGACAGCAACGGGAACTAAGCCCCCATGGCTTGGCTGGCCCCAGCTTTGCCACTATCTCAGCGCTCCCCTCAGAACCAAGCAGAGCTGCGAGTCAAGCTGCCTTTCTGGGGCCTCGCAGCAGGAGCACCCGGAGGAAGGGCCCAGCTGGTGACAAGAACTCAGACATTTCTGAAGATGAGACAGTGGTGCCTCAAGGTTGGGCACTCAGGGCTCCAAAGCCAGACCCAGTTCTGGTTCTAAACCTGACTTGGACACCTAAGAGTTGTCTGGCCTTGAGCAAGTTGGTTCAACACACAGCCTCTGGTTCCTCACCCCTAAAACGGGGATAAAAGCAAGGTTATTGTGAATACGAAATGAGTCAACACGCATCTATAACTGAATACAGACCAAGAAAGTGGGGAACACCGGGGGCCCTGCTGTGCCTCATCCCAGCTACTGTGCAGCTAACAAGAGCGGGTGAGATACCGAGGTGGCTCTTGGAAGAGCTGGATGTGGGACCGTGAATTCCGGCCTCCCCAGTCCATGTTTGGTGCCCAATGAATAAATAAAGCCTCCAAAACCTCTGAGCAATAAAGAGACAACTCCAGAGATGAGGTCTACAAGCGCACTTTCCATGGTGTCTTTATCTTTGAATTTATTAATACGCATAGGCAGGATTATTCGTAGTAGTGCTAAAGGGAGATAAGATTTTTAGAAGGGACAAGTTTGGTTTTGGTGTTTTTTTTTTTTTTTAAGAACATGTTATCAGTATCTCCCATAATGAGGTTTTCTTTAAATCGTGCGATTTACTAAACTGAACAGCGTGGGCTTTCGTCCCCCCATTTATGTTTTTAGTGTCGGTAGCTTGTTGCTACTGTCAAGCATCTTGAGTGTTCTTTTATGGACGTAGTAAGCTGTAAAAGAACCTCTTTGATGACTCATTTTAGAATATAAATTCAATGGAAGCAAAGGTACAGCTTGTCATTACTGAGAACTTCCATTCAGAGCTACTACTTTTATAAATGCTCTGATCTAGCAGGGCGATTGATTCCAACATGCAATTTAGCCAACAGGCTGTTTAACCTTGGATGCTTATTAGTAAGGGAACAATGCTTTCAGGATTATGCTGAATAATTCAGCCCTTCCAGTCAAAGAGTTTTGCTGGTGGGTGAGAACACGATGTTGTCTATGCATCTAAGAACATTTCTACACATCTGGGGCACGTGGCCCTGAGCTGCCTTTCCAGATCTGTTCTCCGAGCCAGGTCTCCCTTCTGCCATGGGACAAGGACGTGGCATCAAACTAGCCCATACTTCTTGGTTCGAAACTGATGAGGTCTCACTGCCATACGCCCTGTGAATTCTCTCTCTGCTGATGCTACCCTCAATGTATGTTTTATTTGCCCCTGGATACTTTATGATGGAAACCATTCCAAATGAGATTTTCCTGAACATTCAGGAGGAACTAGGAAATGACTCGGAGAAAGAAGCCCACCAGATATTTTTTATCTTTTCTATTTTTAACTTTTCTATTATGCTGTCATTTCCAAAATACTTTTTTTAAAAAGTTTACACCATGGTCTCATAAGTCAGGTTAGTGTGGATACCACTGCATTTTAAAGCAGGTCATGTGGAAACGTTATAATAATAACAGAGGTAAACACACATGTACACATACACATTCACACAAACACACCCACTTGCTCAACCTGACACTGGGTCCCAGGACCAACACACGGTCTTGGACGGCTCCTCCCACTGCACCTTCCTCCGAGGATCTGCCTTCATTTGGGCTCATATGGAACACGAGCATTGCCCTAAACCATGTTCTAGGGTTCACGAAATAGTCATGACGTTCTGTCAAGGTGGAGGAAGAGTTCTATAATCAGATTTGTAGTTTTGCTGAAAACAAATCCGAGTCACAGGAATGTAAGGCTGGAGTGAACCACTGGCATTTCATAAACCAGGCCATCCAGTCAACAGCCACATCTCAGAGTGAACCTGTTGTTCTCTCTTTATTCATTGTTATAAATTTATAAAGTGATAACATTGTTTCTTTGTGTAAAAAATAAAAGGTCACTGGAAGAAAAGCCAGTTGCCTATGTTGGTGACAGAAGCAAAGAGAATGTTAAGAGAACTGTATACATGGTGGTGCTTGGCCAAAAACAGATACCTGGGCAGGAAATTATATTCCAAAGGGCTACCTGTAAGTTTAGGAACCCATGATCATCCCTGAATAAATCTCTCACACATGTCAAGGGGATGTAGATGATAGATAGATAGATATAGATAGATAGATAGATAGATAGATAGATAATCAAAATGGCCTAAGTGCCTACATACTTGGAAATGCACAGTAAGTGACTGTGAGCGGCCCTTGAGCAAGATCTTATATTATGTACAATGGACGAGAAGTTTTTCACACAAGTGGGGACCCATTGGCTTAGGCTCTGGGAAGAGGGGCCCAGGGACATTGTGACATATTACTGTCAGAAAGCTCTTCTCTCTCAATGGTATTAATGAAAACCAGACACTTTAGTTGACTGGGGTTGAATGTGAGAAGGAGGCCTCCAATACAGCACCTGGACAGATTCACAATGGTTTGAGATTAGCTTCCATAGAACGGTCTCTGATGGCACTTTAAAGTGGGAAGCTCTGGAGGGAGGGCTCTCATTAACAGGTGTAGAGCTCTTGAATCCTGAGAGAACCTGCAAGACACTGCAGTAAAGAGAACAGGTAGGGAGGAGCCCCAGTGCAATGAGATAAGTGAGGCCCCATGAACTTCAGAGACTGGGGTCTAGTTATCTTCTAGACAGTGAAAACTTAAGGCAATGGGACCTCCAAGAAAACCCTCTGGTCTCCTAATTCCAGCTCCTTGGGGTGCTTCAGCATTGTAGGATGCACCACAGGCCCACCCGAGTGTTGGCCTCAGATTACCCTGGACATCAAGAAGCGTGTCCGGGGGGGCGCCTGGGTGGCACAGCGGTTAAGCGTCTGCCTTCGGCTCAGGGTGTGATCCCAGCATTATGGGATCGAGCCCCACATCAGGCTCCTCCACTGGGAGCCTGCTTCTTCCTCTCCCACTCCCCCTGCTTGTGTTCCCTCTCTCGCTGGCTCTCTCTCTCTCTGTCGAATAAATAAATATTTAAAAAAAAAGAAAGAAAGAAAGAAAAAAAGAAGTGTGTCCAGGGGTGTCTGAGTGGCTCAGTCAGTTAAGCGTCTGACTCTTCGTTTTGGCTCAGGTCATGATCTCAGGGTTGTGAGATCAAGCCCTGTGTCTGGCTCTGTGTTCAGAGGGGAGTCTGCTTGGGATTCTCTCTTTCCCTGTCCCTCTGCCCCTCCCCACTCATGCTCTCTTTCTCTGGAGGAAAAAAAAAAAAAAGGTGTCCAAAGTCTGCAATTTAAAATCATGTAAGTATCCTTTCAATTCGGGCTCTTTAGTTTATGGAGCTTTTGTAAAACCCCTTTGTCACTTTCTAAAGATTTATTTTTACTGGGCTCCAGGAAGGATCATCTAACTGTTCCCCAAATCTCCCTAAAATCTCATGGTGCTTCAAATACTAGGAACTTTCCCCTCCTCTCTAGAGTTTTGAAGACAGCCACGGAAGCCAGCCAATAAGAAAAGTCGCTTGCGTGCAGATGCATGCTGTTAAACCTTTCCCGCTGCACAACTAAGGCTACGTGTAGGTGTGTTAGTCAAGCACTGAGACTAGTGCTGAGACTACAGCTGATTTCTATAGGGAGTGACCTGCAAAATGTAGGGTTTTGCAGGATCGATTAGATCCTGCCATCTGGAAGACCACTCACGGATCTGTCTTCTGCGCGAGGTTCAGTGGGAGGCCCAGTGGACCTGCTTTTTCTGAACTCGTGGGCAATCAGCTCAGGATGCTACACAGACAGTGACAAAAGGTAGCTGGCCTCGCTGATTCCTGCCTCTCCACCACAGGATATCTTGACCTCTTAATGGCGAGAAACACTTGGGTATACCAGACTGGTGGGATCAAGGAAAGGGGAAAAAAAAGGTCAAGACCACAGAATTTAAGACTGAAGAGGAGGGGCGCCTGGGTGGCTCAGTCGTTAAGCGTCTGCCTTTCGCTCAGGGCGTGATCCCGGCGTTCTGGGATCGAGCTCCTCCGCTGGGAGCATGCTTCTTCCTCTCCCACTCCCCTTGCTTGTGTTCCCTCTCTTGCTCTGTCAAATAAATAAATAAAATCTTAAAAAAAAAAAAAAAAGACTGAAGAGGAAAGCTTGATGAGGGGGAGAGAAAAGGAACTCCAAAGCAGCCACATCCCAAACTGGTTCGAAAGTAACTATAGACCGTTCACATCACATGTCAGCCTCTAACAAGGAGGTTTGGTTGAGTTGATCACGTTTGTCATTTTTCACGCACCTACACGGTTCACCCGGATGAACTGCGCCTTCTTTCACGGGGCTCCTCCCTCTTGCCGCTTTCCCCACCCCGCCTCCTGAACACGGGCCCCCGATCTGATGGGCTATTTCAATCCTGCCTTTGATGAAGAGGGTCAGCTTGGCACCCAGGTGATTTCCTTGTAGATTTAGAACATTTACTTTCTTCCTGCTGGATCCCTCTCAGAGATACCATCAAACCTCTACCTACGCAATTAGTTTTCACAGGTGGCTGTTTTGCCTCCAGTAAAACTCCTTTCTTTCTCCTTCTGCAAGTCAAAGCAGAGCGAATGCACATGAAAACATTTCAGATATGAAATAAACACTTTCATAAAGGCAGCGATGATGCAAGGCTTCGTTCGGGACTGACCCAAACTACAGAGCCAGGATCAAAGTTGAGGAGGAATCGCTTCTGGGAGAAGGAGCAGACTGAGATTTGCAGGCTGGACATGGGAAAGGGAAGGGAAGCCACAACTGATGCTGGTTCATAATCGCTAGGGGTTTCCTGAGGTTGGTAAACACTGACTGTTGAAAGTCTGCGCTCACCATGCACACACCTGAGAGGGGGGGACAAAGATGTTCCTCCCCAGGAATGAGGCAGTCCTTTCATTCTTTGTTTGGTTCCTGTTGCACCAGAATGGTCTCTACACCAAACTAGAAAGTTGTGAGAGGTAGTTGTTTCTCTGGTCCTTAGCCTAGAAGAAAGTTCCAGTGTTAGAGGCAGCCATTTGCAAAGGAAAAAAAGGTTCAATGTCGACATAAATCCCTTAAACTAAACATCTGTTTAAACGGTTTCTAGGTCAGGGGTCTAAAACTGTGACACACCAGGGGTGCAGACATGATTTCTTTCCCAAGGTCTCCAAGTACCGCGGCGTGCACAAGCCCGCAATATTGTTTAAACATCTGGCCCGCTTCCCCCAAAGAAAAGGGCTGAGAGGGCGGGTTGGTGTGGCTTTTTGTTTTAACCTATAACATGATTTTCTTATTTGTACAGCCTCCAAATAAACTACTGTTAAAACAAGGTGGGTTTTTTTCCTTTAATGTATTATTCAAAGGTACACGTTCCAACGGCATCTTGAATGGCACGAAGGCTGCAAACTCAGGGATGTGCGTGAAGAAATGGTTGCCATCGATCCTTCCCTGTGAAGAAAAACTCTTCCAGAATTCCTCGTTTCCACATTTTCCTTCATTGCTCTGACAAAATAAAGCACGTACCCTTATTTTTGAGTCATTTTCTGTACCTTGTATTTGTCTATGCAAGAAAGACGGTGTTTAAAATATGAAAACATAAACTCATCCCAACACAATGGGGAGAAGGGGGTGCAGCCTCCCCAACAGCCTGGTTCAACCCCTAATACATGTGGGATTCAACACTGGTGACCACAAAGGGCTCTAAGTGACCACACACAGGTTCGCTGCCCAGAATTCTCATACTCACAGCTCAAATCGCCCAAAGAATTTGTGTTACGTATTCATTATGAAGAACAATTATGGACCTACACTATCACCTTCATGACTGAAGAGCTTAGGAACAGGAAGAGGGAAAGGGAGCCCCAGACATACAGAGTAGCCTGTTCAGTAGAAGGGGGGGAAAACGTACAATCTATGAACCCAATCACCAGGGTTTATGCTCAGGGATTGGTAATTACTCATTCCCGCCAAACCCCCAAAACTATTACTGTGCCTATGTTATGTCTCTGCTCCCCGAAACATGCTGGAGGTTAAAAGGCAATCCAAAAAAAAACTGAGTTCAAGCGAGAAGGAGTGATTTTGCTGACATAGGGTAGAACAATACTCCATGCTTGTCAAATATAATAAAGGGATTAGAGTTTTGTTTTGATTTATGTTAATGCACAGAGGAAGAAAGGAGACAAACTCCAAACATCTTGCCTCTAGCCCAGACTTCCGGCCTACGGGAACAAATTCTCCCAAAGAACATTAGAGAAAAACAGAAGTGGCCCACTTAAAACCGACCAAAAAGAGAAGCAAGTAGATATTCCCACAAATACTAGATATATGTTCTATTTCAAAAAGTCAAATGCTTTTTGCCTCCCTCTCTGCTTCCAGGAGAGGTGATCCATTACACACCTCCTGCCTTTTCTGCTCATCCTCTCAACAACCACTCTTCCATCCAGGGAAAGCTGTTTCTATACTTAGGCCATTTTTTTACAATTCGAAGTGTATGCCCAATAAATAATGTTGTCGGAATAAAGAAAGTGACTGGAAGAGGTTTAAATAATATTACCAAAATAGAGAGACCAAAGGAACCCTACTGTCTGTGCACCTAGACCATGCATCTTGCCATGGTTTCTTCGGGAAAGTAAAAACGATCAGTGATGACTTTTTATGCATCCGAGGATTATCCAGTATATAATAAGACAAACATTTTCATTAATTATCCAAAGGCTCTGTTTTGCTACATCTTCTCCTACAACGTTACATAGATACTCTTTCCTGGATCTGTCTTATTTCCAACAGACTGTATTTGTAGGGGATGGAGAAGAGAAGAATTTCAAACAATCCTGAAAATATAAATTTGAAAATTCCAGTCAGAGAAGGTCGGGGCCAAGAAGAAACTTGAAAGGAAATCTGGGCTATCCCTCCACCGGAGGCAAAGCCACACCTACAGCAACCTAGGCAGATAATCATCTAATCTAATTCAAAAATAAATCAGGTTCCATAAATTCCCTCCCTAATGCATTCCTGTGCCTGACACCCTTCTCCTGGTGAAATTCCTTTTCAGGCTGAGCCTAAGCGCATTCAGTCGTTATCGATTGTGTTACGTGAGTAAAAAGGCAGATTTAGTGGACAACGCAAGCAGCTCTGTAAGATCAGTCGTAAGAAATTACCGATCAGCAGTGATCGGTTTCGGCTAGGTAGATCTGGGTCCCAGCAACGCCCTTTGGATCGGGATCCAGAGCAAAGGTAGAGGCTTCCATTGCGTGAATCGGACGTTATATACCATACTTGCAACTAGGAACATCTACCACCCAACTATCCATCTGTCTACAACCCATAAACAGTATCCAGCTACAAGAAAGATGTTATGGACTTAATGTTTGTGTACCCCCCAACACATACCAAAATTCGTATGTGGAAGCCCCAGCTTCTGGTGTGATCCTGTTTGGAGACAGGGTGTCTACGGAGGTACTGAGGATCAAATAAGGTGATAAGGGCGGGGCCCTAATGTGATAGGGTTAGTGTTCCTCTAAGAAGAGAAAGAACACTGGAGATCTTGTTTGGTCTATCTCTGCCAGAGTGAGGACACAGTGAGAAGGGAGCCGATAAGCCAAAAAAGGAGGCCTCAGAACAAAACATCCTTGCCTACACCTTGATCTCAGACCTCTCAGCCTCCAGAACTGTGAGAACTAAGTAGATGTTGTTTAAGCCACTCCGATGTTTTGTCAGGGCAGCCGGAGCGGACTAAGACCATGATGTACCGTGAACACCACCGTCATGACTCCGAGGCCCTCTCTGTAGACGCTCATCTGTCCTCTCCTAACATCTCTGACACAGCACCCCTCCCACTTTCAGGATGACTCCTTCTAGTTTACTTATTCACTTAGCACACGTGTGCTGAGCAGCGGCTCTGGGGCAGGCATGGAGCTACATGCTGGAGATACACGTGTTAATGAGTTTACAGCGTAGTGGGGAGAAGGAGAACTAAAGAAGCAATCCCAAAACTATGTGGTAAGCCCTATGACAGGAGAGTACAGAGTGCTGTAAGAGCTCATACGAGAAGCAACCATCTCAGAAAAGGGTGGGGGGACCAACTTACTACAATAGAAAATGTCTCAGAAGGACCCAGAAGGAAGAATCACCGTGAGGCAGCTGAAGGATGGAGGATGGGGGTCTTGGTTAAATGACAGTGTACAAAGGTCCTGGGCTGGAAAGTGTGGGTTCCTCTCCCCTAGTCACTCACTGTAAACATCCCTCAAGGGTCAGCTGCAGCCCCTCTCCAAAAACCTTCCTTCCCCTGGCAGCCCCACTGACTTCCAAGTCCTCAGCTATGCTCGAATCTGTATTCCCAATCATAACCTGCCTCTTGTGCTGTAAGCACTCTTTTTAATTGGCTGGTCATCCATTCGGCAGGGCATGGGACCAACAGCTTGTCTAAAACCCAAATCTTTTACCGGGCCTCAGATCTGTTCTTCCTCTTGTACGGCCTCAAGATTCACCCAGGGGAGCAGACCTCTGCCCTCTCCCCACCCTTCATGCCCATCCAACCCTCAAGGTCTAGCTCCTCAGTACTTCCAAATTCCTGTCCATTCCCACTGTTCCTGCTCTCAGTTGGATCCTAAGCATCAAATTTGAGGGCTGATTTTTTTGTACAAGTAAGGACTTGACACTTCGCTTAATGGAAGGCGGCAATAATCCACTGATGAAAACACAAAATTCAAGGGACGAAGGCAGACACAAAGTAGAGATACTATCCTAGAATCCCAACAGAGAGAAACAGACAAATGAGCACACATTTTGAGTTTTGAGCTTCCTGGTGCCCTGGGAAAAGGAGAAAACCAGACTGATGACACAATTCTCCTTATAGGATAAAAAGAGGGATGTCAATAAATCTGTTGCCTGGCAGCGATTTCTCAGAAAACCGGATTAGTGGGAGGTGAATAAGGGACACTGAAAAACATCACAGGAAAAAGTAGCCTTTCTGTAAAACGGGCAAAGGTCTTCCATATATGGATCTTGTACATATAAGATATTTCCTAAATATTTCATTTACAGTGAGGCTCACCTAAGACTAAATCAGGATTCCGCAAGTGCAGTCTATACCGAAATACAGTGAACCGCTTCGTACAGATAGCTTTCTGATAATCCTGAACGGTTAACCTGTCCCTGAGGTTATCTCTGTAAGTGCAAATGCCTCGAAAGGACTTTTAACCAAGGCTGTATTCGTAAGTGAGGTCACAAATTAGTACCAAAAATACTATGATATTAAGCTACTTATTTTTTCATATTTCATTCCAACAGAAAGGCTTTCCCCGAGAAACTTAACAAAGACCTCTTACCCAATCTCCAATTTAACCTACACACTTGCATCGTATCATTCTATTGGCTGCCTCCTAGCAGGCAGGCCAATCTGCAGTCACTTACTTATTAATTTGGTGGTGGTGGTTTGATCGATCATTCTCCCCCAAGATAAGGTAAGCTCCCTGAGGCCAGAGGTCATGTCTGGCTTGTTGACTACTGTATCCACAGCCCTTAGAAATGTCACTGGCATGCAGCAGGTATTCAATAAATTTTTTTAATCATTGAGATGAATAGACATGTCGTCCATGGTTTTTGCTCTAAATCTTTATATGTTGTACCCCCTATGTGCGGAGAAGACAAAGATACTATTTTACATGAGAATGTAAAAGCGTGGCTTAAAATGCCTTCCTCTCCTAACTCCATTTTTCTCTTCTCTAATCCATCCTCCATTTTGCTGTCAGGGTTGTCTTCTAAAAGGCAATCTGATCATAACTGCTCAAACACTTCAAGAGTTACCCATTGGAAGCTCTTCATCATGGCAGCTGAAGCCCTCTGCAACCCTAACATGTCAGTCTACTCTCTTACAACTCTCCCCGCTCCCCCTCCCAGATTTGCTCATGAAGCTTTGCCCACTCGCCCTATCCATTCCCAAAGACACCTTTTCTTACGCTATTCCCAGCCTCCAGGACCCCCATTCCTCACATTCATGTCTGAGGAAACTGTACTCCTTTTTCAAGCACTTTTCTTGAGTCACTGAGCCTTCACTGACTTCTCGTGAATGACTGAATCCCCTCTTGTGCATGCCAATGGCACTTTTAGCTGCCTGTATGGCATCGTCCATCATGTTTTATATGATATAGGTGGTTAGCTTTCTGTTTCCATTACTAGATTAGATTATAAACTTGAGATGAGGGATCGTTGGAATTATTGGTCTTTGTATTTCCCCAACCTTTAGCACACAGCAAGGCATACAGTAGGCACTAAACAAATGTTCATTGGATTAAACATCTGCATAATTTGAAGAACTACAGAGGCATTGATGGTGGTTGCTCTGGATTTCAATTTTTTAAAATATTTCGTTTATTTATTTGAGAGAGAAAGAGTGAGGGAGAACATGAGAGAGGCAGAGGGAGAAGCAGACTCCCTGCTGAGCAAGGGAGACCCATATGGAGCTTGATCCTGGGACTCCGGGATCATGACCCAAGCCAAAGGCAGATGCTTAACCAACTGAGCCACCCAGGCGCCCCTGGACTTCAATTTCATATAGTTGAAAATCCAGATACAGCAAAACCGTTTACTGGAATAGAGGTTGAATTAGTACCCACTTTACTAGCCAGCAGTGTCATATTAGTAATTGTTGCATGCAGTTCTCCTGTTGTAGGAAAATTATTTAAGTTCCAGCATAGAAATGCTCATTTTTTCCTAACAATGACTCATGTTATGAGGTGCTCTACTATATTAAAAACAGTTTTACGGACGGCGTCCGTAGACTGACCTTTTATTTTTCTTAACCTGACATCACCTATAACACTGTCTCTCTTTCTGTGCATATTTAAAATGATTCAGGGACTTTTTCATCCTCCTTCGCTGATAAAAAGACAGGCATTTTTCAAATGCTGCCTCAAATGTGACACTAGGGTTTTTTTTCCCTCTTTTTTAACATTACAGAATACCGAAAACCTTATATTTGAAGAAGTCTTCTAAGTACAAGTTTCAGAGCTATAACTGTGCCATTTCTTCATTACTTTCCGTACTGCCCCCCCACCAAGATTCAGTTTGCCAAATTACGACATCATTTCGAAAAGTACTACCAATCAGCAGAGACGGCAATGAATGAATTCTTCCGTATGCATCTGTCAGGCTATTGAGCGATAAAGCATACAGGCTAGGAGAATGGTATTGAGACATATGTGTTCTTACCATCTGCACACGTTGCAGCAATGCATTTCACACATAAGATACGTCTGAAGCCTCATTTTACACACGAAGAAGAAAAGCATTCATGCCAACCCCCAGCACAATCCACGTCACGTCGGATTCACAGTTGGTGGCTCTATGTTACTTTATGTTACATATGCCTGTATGTCCAGAATTTTTTCTTGTGAAAAACGATGTAGACATAAAATCAGACATCTCCTTTAGTCGGAGGATACCGGCTTTCATTACGCTACCAAAATCCCAGACACACGAAAACAGAGTATTAGGAAACAAATTTCAGTGCCTTCTCAGAACTCATAATTTTTACTTTAATCATGCCTCAAAACTAAAGAACGGAGAGGAAGTTGAACTGCATAAGAAAAACAAAGTGGCAAGCTATGTATGTTAATTTTGCATTACATATTTTGGAAGGGCAAATTTGTTATTTATACAGGTGCTACCTGACCTCTGTCCCACGAGTTATTCATTTTAACCTATTAATAAGCTACACTATAAACAACAATGAAAGTTACGTGACCTTGCACAGCTGTCTCAAGCCACTGTACTTCTAGCGTTAAGGAAACTGTGAGATGACCCTGTTGTCAGAACACACTAAATCTGTCTGAATCAGGGAAAACAAGACTTATTCTCCAAAGGCTAAAACAAAAATCCTGGGCAGACTTGCTGCTCCCACTGTACAGTTAGTTACCATTGTTATTTATTATTTATGATTTACCTATGTTTTTCGTATAAGCATTACAGGAAGCTTTTATGCTGCCTGTGGCCCGTAATCAGTTGCTTATTGCCAAGGGAAAGACTTTTTCCCCAGAAAGACAATCTGTGCACACACTAATTTGAAAGACAGGATAGGAGCTGCAAGTGTTTTAATAGCCCATTATCAAAAATTATCCCTTGGCTATAAAATCCCCAGACCATTGGCTTGAGATCAGCTCAAAGAAAAATGAGATTACAGAATTTAATCTAGTGAAGGGGAGTGAGAGATGAGTTTTAAAAAGCCTTAGATCACCAAAAAAAAAAAAAAAAAAAAAGGAGGCAGAGGACAGAAACAAGATCAGTTTAGATTAAACCCTCCACATGTTTACCTCATACAAATCTGACATGTTCCAAGATTGATTTTAATTTTTCAAAGTATGCTGTTAACTTTGCAACATTTTAATAAAGAGTGGAAAATGCTCAGAAAAAAAATTATATAGTGAGGTGACAGGAAACAAAACAGCATTTTGTCTTAAATTTGCACAACCTAATTTACAGCAATAAAGCAGAACCTATGAGTTCTGGTAAATGTCAGGGCCGTCATGTCCATTACATATGTGGGTAGGTATGAAGCAGAGTCTCCGTAGGCCCTTCAAAAATTGCACACAGCCGCTCTAATGCAAACCAGAAGTCTCAGACTGCTGGATGAACACTCCGATTCATTCCCATGTGGATATTTAGAGAGGGTCCCCTCCACCCCCACCCCATCCTCATTTATGTACATTTCAAGGGACCAACCCCAACCCGGGGCATGACCATGGAGGTGGCTCCTGAGAAGACAACGCCCACCACAACACAATGTGGCCCAGCCCCTGCAAAGAAAGCATCAGTCCTGTAGAGCCTCCCCCTCTCCCCACAACCTCTGCTCTCTTACATCTCCTCCCCCTTCTCCTCCCCCCTCCCCTCCCCACGAGCATCTGCCTTGCCCAATCTCGCCTGGGCCAGCTCCAATAACAACATCTGCTTGGCAGCTTTTCAAGCCCACGGATAGTTATCTAACTGAGGCTTTTGTGCTGTACTGTTTATTCTATGTGAAGAAATGCCTCCTTAGTTGAAAGAGTACTTTAGAAAAACTGTGCGGCTATTAGCAAGTGAAACACAAGGCTAATAACCCCCACCTGCTCATCAAATTAATTATGACATCTGAGTCATTATAACTCAGAAAGAAAACACGACTGCAGATTTGTCACATGTAGGAATAAACATGTATTAGGACCCGAAAAAAAAAATCAGACCAAGAGACTCAGCTGGACAAAACACATGCTTCCACCTTTCGGAGACCGGAATTATGGATCCTAGCTTTCCAAGTGAACGGACGGACAAGGACGAGCGGAGGGCCAGCCACACTACTGCCAAATGGAGCAAAATGAGATCAAGTCAGGGAATATGGAACCTCAAGGAAAACACTTAAGGAGTCCATAATAATTTCTTTAAACAAACCGAAACGCCATACAATGCCTTCCTGCAGAGGAAAATAGGCTGTCTAGGTTGAAGGCGACCCCATGTCATTTGGCCCATCTTAAATAATAGTCACAAAGACTCAGGATAGAGGATTTTCTCCCCTACATACAGAAGGATATTTTAGCGATGTCAGTGTAACAGTCTAGGGAAAAAGTACATTAAAGATGAAAACAAAAACTTGTCATGAAGTTATTTCACATTTAAAACTTGCAAGATGACAAGGCAAATTCCGTTCAGTAGCCCTAAAAACTAATACATTTAAAAGTCAGACATTTAATATTATATCTCATAGTTAACACTGTTTTGCCAATATTTCATAGTATGTAAAGTAGTAAGTTTTCATTACACGTTTTCAAGAAACTTAAAATCGCTACCAGTCTCTTATTCTTTCCATATATTTCTGGCATTTGCAACTATAACACATATTTTACAGTAGCCTATCCCTAAATTTGGGGAGATAAAATATTCTTTTCATTGTGCTTTAGAAGTGCAGGTAAATTTTAATTAAAGTAAATTTAAAAAAAAATAGAACATGAATTAATAGACGATGACCCATCCAATATAGCCACGACATTTTTCTCTGTTATTTTAAGAGAAATGAATCTCTGAAAAGATTATTTGCATGCATCACAATCAATCACTATTATTTCTAAAACACTCCTACTTAAATATTGGCAGCTATAAATGTGAAGTCTCTTCACACTTCTGCAATGTCTTCATTATCGAAGAAACTTTTTTATTGCTTTGCAGTCCTTGTGCTGCCGATCAGAAAACACAAATCCTTCCTTTAAAGCACGTTACTATTTGGTAAATGACAATAGCCCTACGATGTTTTATATCCTACCTCCAGAAAAGTCATCCCATGGTAGTAACAGCTATCACCAGTTCTTCCAAGTAAAATTTTTTCCATTCTCTTTTACAGAAGCAAAACCCACCAAAGAGTGCATTTTAACACAGGACATGTTATATTTATAAATCCTTCATATAAAATGAAAGCAAATCTCGGAAGCAGTACAATTACTTTTTCTCTGAGTAGAACAACTTTGTTTCAGAGTCTAGTGCTGAGTTGATTTATGTAAATGTGTTACTTAACCTCAACTTAAGATATAAATCCAGAGCAAACATAAGCATGGCAATCCTGACACTCAACTCTGCCAAATCAGAAGATTTAGCCAACCTAGACCAAAAATGAATTAAGATTATACTGAGAGTGTCAGTCCTAAGTCAAGAAAACAGGCACAGCCAGAGGAGACCAGGGAGATCACTCATTAACCAGCCAACAATGCTACAGAGCTTTTGTACGTCTGGGAAAACACGTTCCCAGTTTTCAACTCCACAGCAAACCAAGGCACTCTTTCTAAATGGGTGAATTTTCTGGGTTTTTTCCACCTCGTCGGTCCTGAAAAGAAACGCCGGTTCTCTGTTTATGATCTGCATAACTCTGCACATGTCAAACGGGAATAGGCCTTGCGTCTCTTAAGGTAAACGGACCAGTGCCCAAGGTGGAGGATCGACCTGGCTCGGAGGAGTTAATGCCTCCCTTCTGGGAATAACTTTCAAGTTGTTTTTTAACAACTGGTTCCCACAATTATTAAATTCCTTTACCATGGTAGGTAACAGTTATGTATTCCAAAGTACAACCATGGACAAGCCAGCAGCAGATTTCTGTTTGTGTCTCCTGAGACACACACACACACATACACACACACACACACACACACACACACACACGAGCTATAGCCTCGCTCGTGGGGCATGCTGTACAGAAGTCTGTCTGTCCAAGCCTGAAGAGTCAAAACGTTATTTTGTGGAAAATATCTTTAGCAAGTATCAGTATTATTGCCGGCCTGACTTTGAAAATTCTAGAGGCATGCCACAAAGAGAGCTACCTAAAATCCAGCAGTTCCCAGATCACACACAGTACAGAGATTCTCGTATTCACTTAATCTCAGCACGAATCTCCACCCCTACTTCCTTCCCAATGGTATGTGGTCTTGAAAACACAAATGTTCACGTTTCCTGAAGCTTAGCTGCAAAGGAAAAGTCCCCTCCCAAGAGGCAGAGCTGCATGCTTTTGGTGCCCCTGAAATTGTTCACTACAGTACAACATAATGTGACACTCACCACAATTAGCCCCAGGGAAACAGTCTTTTTTTCACCTCTGATGTCATATAATAGATAAGGCCGTGATCTGAGATCCTATCAGTGAGCCGTGTTATCTACAAACAAAGTATTTTAGGAAGAGTTTGTGAAGAGGGCCGCGATATCGCAAGGCTAATTTGAAGTGCCTGATGGCTAGTGTTGTTCTAAATTTCATCCTGACAAAATCCTGGCGAGCAGAAAGCAACAGATGCAAATTACTGGCCAGAAATTAGACAATTCAACATTTTCACCAGTAGTTCTTTATCCTCAGTAATCTTTTCCCTCTCATTGTCTCCCTCCCTTTCTCTGGCAGTCTTCTTCCACACACACACACACACACACACACACACACACACACACAGGAAGACATCCATTAATATTAAGGACAGTCTTCTGTAATGTTTTTCAGAATTTCTCAGGGGCTTAGGAGGGCCACAGCCATGCCAAAATCACAAGCTTTCCTCTCGTCAGAAGGGATGTCTTTTCAAAGCCCAGCCCTCATTTTTCAGTCTGATGTAAGTAAATTTACCTCTGTGTGCTGAGCTGAGCAGCTTTTCTTGGTTCTTTTTGTTTTTCTAATAGCTGCTGCTCTGGCGGAGCTATTCATTTCAAAGGGAAGTTAGAAGCATTCTTTACTCTTCCCCTTTTAGATTATTTGCAGTTACTGACTCTTCTGAAATCTTAGATTTGAACAGAAACCTAAAGCATAGCACCATTTTAAAACAGCAAATCACCAGCATTCCTGGGATCACATTTCCCCAGAACAAGTCTTCCATATGAGGCCCAAGAATTAAGTCTACATAGGCTGAAATTCACCAAATAAAGACGAGGCATTATCTTTTTTTTTTTTTTTTTTTTTTTTAAAAAAACCTGGGGCCGCCTCCCCTCTGATAGCATGCTGAGGGATAGTAATCTTCTGGAAACATTGTTTAAGCACCAGACAGGAGGTGGTGGAGTTACGTTCGCTTTTTAACTAAATTAACTGATTTCCCGAGAAAGTCAAATCAACTGTACCAAGGAGGTTAACTTTCAGAAACATTGTTCAGGCAACAAATAGATAGGGGATGTTTATTTTTTTCTTGATTTATTCCATGAGAAAGTCACATTAACTGTTCCAGACCATTAGGCTGATAAAATCTATGATAAAATCTGGAGGATGAACCATCACAAGAAGTTCCTAATTTGTCCATGCCTCCATCTACCCAATGGGCCTCAGTCTGCAAGGCGGACTTTGCTGTCGATCCTTCTGATGGCAGTTGTACATGGACTGGGCCAAGACTGCCTCTCTGCATACACCAAGCTCTGCAAATTCTTCATCTGTGTCACATATTGAGATGAGTAATCCAGAGTTCATTACTCTTCTGGTTATCTCATGTCAGCTTCTTCACCAGCCAACGTTTACCTGCCCTCATCACTGAACACACTTGACTTTGTAATGGTTTTGAGGTTTCGGCAATTGTCAATCTCAAAGTCAGAGCAGGAGAGATAATAGAGGGATATTAGTGCAGTTGGAGTAAACAGTGAGGAAAAGGTACATGGAGCCATGGTGAGGAAACACTGCCAGGCCAGGGAGGCTCTCGTGACTACCTCCTGAGTCACTCCATTCACCAGGATCGACACCTTGAAGAATAAGGCAAGCGCGTACAAATGAAAACCCTGCTACACACTGGGCCTGGGGGGTGCTTAAGTCTCTAGCATCTTAATTTCCTCGTTGTGCATATCTACCTGAAGGGGCTTGAGTGGGATATTATCCAACACGGCCTATCAAGGGTCTGATGCAAAACGAAGCAAGTAGTAGGAGGGAAAAGATTGCTGGGAGGGCTTTCAAATAGCACTACAAACAGATGAAGAGCCAGAACTAACTCCTTCTTTCCCTCCTTTCCCCAGCCCCTTTCCTGTTTCTTACAGTTATGTGAATTCGGTAATCTTAATCTATGTAATCCTATTATGCCTCAAGAAACCAAAGGATTAAAAGTTGCTGATGTTGAAATCCCCATTAGTATACCACAAACTTCCTTGAAACTAGGAAGAAAAAAAAAAAACTCACTGGTAGCCAAAAATGAAGCGTCTCTCAAATGTATATACAACAGCTCAACCAATTACCAGTATGCACCTGTAATGGGCGGAGATGCTCAAAAGACACCCATGGTTAGGTACTGCAGGTCCATTTTTTTCTTAAATTAAGCCAGAAAGTTCTCGATTTCCCCCATTCAATTTTTAAGTATGAGGTGGAAGCCAAGCATAGATTTTCCTTGGATCTGAAGCATTTGAAACGCAGTGGAAAAAACAGTTGGGGAAGAATCCTATAATGAGATGCCCCCCCCCCCCCCCCCCCCATGGGAACATTATCTCACTCAAACAGGATACATATGAAGTAAGATACTGTAAACAAAAGACAAAAGTGCTAAGTAATTTACAAATATAAAGCATAATTTAAACCCCTTTAAAAAACACTTAATAAGGAAATACATTAACATAATCTACATACAATTAGCTTCAGTAGGGCTTGCGATGCAAGGGATGGCGGGGAGATGAATGACTGAAAGGCGTGGATTTGTAATATTTACCTCCCTCAAAGAAAGCTGGAAGGTACAGGGTCCAGGGCATTATCTGTGGAGTCAGACAGGCTTTGGATTAATCCTGCCTTTGCCACTTCCTAGCTGTATGACCTTGAGCAGCTGATTTAAATTCTTTGAGCTCTGATTTCCTCATCTTTATATGAGGAATAATAGTACCCATCTTGTAAAGGAAGCTGGAATGTTAAAACAAAATGCTACACGTAAAAGCACTTGACTTTTAAAACGAAGATTCATGCAAGGGAAAGGGGACCACACCAAAGATTTCTTATGGACTCTGTCCTCCAATTGTCTTGATACTCTAACCCTCATGCAGTTACCTTCTAAATAACTTCACGTATCCTGGATTGAGTTCAAATTATATGCTTTTTTTAAGTACATATTTTCTATACCAAGCAGAAACCTGGCAAAGGAAAAATGCTTTTGTAAAAACCTTAGAAAAGAAGAATTTATCAACTTAGGAAATTTCTTCATGGTGCTACAAAGAATTTTTTCTTGTAACGAGTTACTCTTTGTGACCTACCAGTTAGAAAAAATCGAAACCTCAAAACACATTTTAAAAACAAACAGGATACTTTAACTTTCCAAAGTAAAGACTGTTGTAAAGATATGTTGTATTTGGAGGAGGATTTTTAAATAACAAGTCTGTACTTGAAAATAAAAGAGAAAGTAACTGGCCAATAAACAGCTTTATTTTTTTGTTTTCTACGATTCAGAATTTGAAAAGAAAATACATATGGTTAGCTGGCAGAATTTATTTTAAGCGTCTCCAGGCTATCTGAATGTGCACACATGCGTGCACGCAGGCGCGCGCGCGCGCGCGCACACACACACACACACACACTCTCTCTAAAATTTTTGAATCAATAAGTCATTTGGAAGAATCTCCAGAAGTGTGCCGAGGCATGTTTTTGGTGTTTTGCCAAATTATGTGCTTCTGTTTGTGGCTTTCAAATATGGATTAGACACACGCACAAACACGTACTATTTGGCAAGTAGCGACAATGGTCTAGTCTGAATTTAGTAATTTAAGCTTTTCATTAGTCCTCTTAGGTGAAAGAAAGAATTAACAACAACTTGTTTGAGCTCTATCTTTATATCCCTTTGTCATCCATTCTTGTTCGCTTGCCATAGATTGGAAGCCAAAGGAATTTCAGATGTCCTCTGAAGATAGACCTAAAGCAAGGGCTTCAAACGAGGGGTTCAAATGTCAAGTATATTTAAACTGGAACCTGAACTTTTGTTCGTTGTTATTCTAAGGCTATAACTCTGCTTTTTCCAAGTTCCCCATCGTACTTGAACATCCAGTGTGCCCTCTTTTTTTCTGATGAAAAAAATACAGAAATTACCCAGAGGTAAAAGGTCGCTTGAGAGTTCTGTGTTTCTCATGTCTTGAAATTATCAGACCCAGAAGTGGACTTGTACATGACGACGTGCTCACAAAGATGAGTTCATCCGCTGTGACCGTTTCTGGGAGAAGCTATGTCCTTGCTGCCCTGCTTCATACCACAGGCACTCCAAAAGTCAGAGGTCAGCTTTTCAGGACCATGAACCCTGGTGCTAAATTCAGAAACAATTCCAAAGCCAAGTTAATCCCAAATTCTGTCACAGCCATCCTGATGACCTGTATGTCTTTCTAATTAGGACCAATAAAGTAATCCTGATCATTGCCAGCCTTTCTCCGGATCACCTTAGAGAGCACCAAGGGGAATTCAGCTGACTGGTAGTCTTTGACATTTTCTTCTGTTTGCGGGTCAGAATGATCCTGATGTCCAGTAGAAAAGTTCACAGGAACCAAGAGGTAAAAAGGATTAAATGCTGACAGAGTGGTCCATTGTTAATGGAGTCCCCTGTGTGAAACTACAGAAAGACGAGTTTATACAGCTGCTGCTATTTGTCATAACATTGCTAACAAGATACATATGTTCGATCGAAGTCTTATTTTGGATCTCTGAAATTGGACAGTCCAATGGTCTGAAAGATATGTGGAGATCAACAAACACCACTATAGAGAAGGAGGACCCATGTATCCCCTCTGGATGTCTCCAAGGCCAAGGAAAGAAAACACGTGACCTTCCGAGTGAGCACAACCCAGAACGTGAGCAAAACAGGAAAAACAAAGGTAGGCTAGCAACTGGGGCAGGACCCTCCTGGCAGCAAAGTGTCACGTTTGGACTGTGTAGCACGGAACTGAGACCTTTAACCCCAGCGTGATTCATAAGTAGTGACTTTCTCTAAAGAAAGTAAAAAACTAGGACTGAGCGAAACTATTTCTAGTTAGGGCATGAGGTGAACCATGTCATCTGTCCCTTCCATCTTCCAGCAGTGGAAGTCGAGTCTGCTTAAAACTGTAGGCACACTGAGAAAAAAAAAAAAAAATGATTCAACCTTAGGAGATTTCCACTAAAACATCTAAGATAAGCTAAAAATCCAAAGTAAGCTCAATACAAAAATATTATCACTACTATGTATTAAGCAAGGTGTTAAGAATAGGTCAGATTTCATGTTCTCAGAAATTTTTCATTTGAGTGAGGAGAATAGAGAAAAATAATTATAAACATTTCTGTATATTCACACATACACGTGTGTGTGTGTGTGTGTGTGTGTGTGTGTGTGTGTGTATGTATATATATAGAAAGAGACGGTGAGAGAGAGAGGGAGAGCAATTAACAAAGCTCTTTCACACACATAGTCAAAATTAACACTCTGGAGTAAGTGCTAATCCCAGCACCATTTTACCGATGGTGAAAGTGAAGCTTTAGGTCTCAGTGACTCACAATGGAACCAAAAATGGAAGCCAGGTCTTCCCATGATGGCCCTTACTTCTTCTGTAATAACAGAAGACTTTCCTGCTTCCTGATCACCATGATAAAAAGAGTGTATCATGCCTGAAAACCAGGAATCCTATTTTCAATGTTAATAAATACATTCTCAAAGTTGCATCACCTTTCACACAACCATTTCACCTAAAACTCAACTGGTAAGGTTGGGAGCTTATTGAAAACCCAAATAAAGGGAAGTTAAGACTAACAGTGATCAGACTGTCTCCACAGAGAAGGCAGGTCCACGGGCTTCAAGGACACTTTAAGGAAAGAAAAGTTTTTGAAGCAGCAGGAACTGAAAAAACTTCTGTGAACAAAATATACATGCAGTTTGATGTAAGTTGCTCATCTACAACTCAATGCACCTAAGAAATTTTCTTAGATGAATATTTATGGGCTACAACATGTACTGCAGTGTGAATTTGCTCCTTCTATGCGCTCCTTTCATACTCCTCCTCTCCACTTCATTATCCTATTATGAGCTGGCTGAAGAGCCATCTTGAACCTCAATGGAAGGTACAATTACCATAAAGCTCCCAACTGTAAACAATGGTCTTATAAAAATAATGCAAACTCAAGAGGTCAGAATGGTGTTCAGATTCCTTTTGCATATTCCTCATCTAAAACAATCCTTCCTCCCCCACGTCTTTTGTGCATTTGACTAAAGCACCAAAATACACTTTCAGCATAAGTAGTGGGATTGGTTTGCTGGCAGCTGAAGTGCCCATTCCAACCCTATTAACTTGATCTAAGATGGTACTTCAAAACGACACACTTTGGAAACGGCAGGTAGAATTCAATATTTTATTTCCCAGGAAGAGAAATTAATCGGAGTCCTGTATACCTAAGTTGAGTACAAAGTCAGGTCAAGAGGTGATTCCTATCCTGGATTAGCTTCACTAAGCCTGTTTAAGAGCTGACCTGAAATAATAGTTTAACAAAATTGCCGATGTCCAAATCCTGATTCCACCACTTACAGCTATGTGACCTTGGGCAGATTATTTAACCTTTCTGTTCCTCCACTTCCCCTTGCCTCACAGGATTGATGTAAACAATAGCTCAATATGTATCTAGGGGCATGCGCAGGCACGCACACGTGTCTAACAGATTGCCAATATTCACCACCTCCTTCAAGTCGGCGCAGATGTTGCCTCCTCAGTCAGACCTACCCTAACTCATTTTAAAAGCCCAGAACTCAGGGGAGCCTGCATGGCTCGTAGATTGAGCATCGGACCCTTGGCTTTGATTCACGTCATGATCTCAGGGTCGTGAGATCGCACTGGGCGGCTTAGGAGCCTGCTTGGGATTCTCTCTCCCTCTCTCTCTTTCTCTCGCTCTCTCTCTCAAATAAATAAACAAACAAATAAAATCTTTAAAAGCCTGGATCTCAAAGATACAGTACTATCAAAGTCATACTCTGAAATTCATGACCTGGAAAGAAGTCTGATATTGCTCAGTAAACATTCTAATAAAATTGAATTGCAGCACATACAGGGAAAATACAAAGATCACTCAAATAGAGTACAAGGTCCGCATCTTTATTACATTTATGTGAACTCTTTAAGATTTGTCTGCAAATACTCATTTATTCATTGTAACTTCTCCACTATACACCTGACCTGTTTTCTCTATTCAATACCAAAATACAAGCACACAAAAACCCAAAATTGTAACTATCAGGTCAAATATCAAAACTATAAACCAATTACTAAAGGAAAAGCAAGTATGGTATTGTCCCATAAGCATACTAACATGCACTTAAAGCAAAAGAGACGAAATTTTAAGGGTGCCTGAGAGTTATTTATGTTTGAATAGAATTGTCTGCTATCGTAATCCCGATGTCCATTTCATGCCATTTAAGACCCATATGAACTGAACATACACTGGCGAAAGAACCATTGTCTACATAATTCAGTTCTCATTCCAGGGTTTGATACCAAATATTCTTCATGTGTATGGTAGTTCTCTTTCAGGTACCTCTTCCAAACAATAGACTCAAATCAATACTGTTTCAAAAGTCAAGATTCTCGGGGCGCCTGGGTGGCACAGCGGTTAAGCGTCTGCCTTCGGCTCAGGGCGTGATCCCGGCGTTACGGGATCAAGCCCCACATCAGGCTCCTGCACTATGAGCCTGCTTCTTCCTCTCCCACTCCCCCTGCTTGTGTTTCCTCTCTCGCTGGCTGTCTCTCTCTCTGTCAAATAAATAAATAAAATCTTTAAAAAAAAAAAAAGGCAAGATTCTCTTTTCTATTTTATATCACTGAGATCATTAAAAATATAAGAAGGCTTTCTTCTTTTTCTGGAGACTTATTAAACTGCACTATTTTCTGCGCAAAACAAATTCTGGTGATCCACAAACCGCACTGCTTCTCTTTCCCACGATATATAGACTGAGCCCAAAATGAGAGATTACGTATATTTTTCTAGAGAAATCCTTTTCACCCTCTCCAGTAATCATGAGAACAGCAACAAAACGAAACAACAACAATAATAACAACAAAAAGTCTGTACTGCGGTTGCTAACTTGAACCATGCCAATGAACATTCAAAAGATTAATCAAAGGCTTGACAGTTGTTAACAGTTCAACATGGTTCCCATAATTATCCAATTAAACATATAATGCAAATAGTAGAAGTCTTATGGGTTCCATAGAGCATGAATATCAGGCCGCTTCAGAAAACTATTAACTGTAATGTACTGTGTGCTGAGTCAGAAGAAAAGTGAAAGGAGAACCAGTACATTTATAGAGGAAGGCAAGCAGAAGAAAAATAGAGTGGAGAGACACGTAACTCAACCACTCTTTATGTGGTCATATAAACACAACAGACAGTGGTAAAATCCAGAAAACAAAATTAAAGTAACAATTATTGTAAAACCAAAAGAATGCAAAGCAATGACTTTACCCTATAATTCCTACTGGCTGCACTATACCCACGGCATACTTCAACCACACTTGTCTAGCTCACTGCTAAGTTAGAAACATGGATGTAATTATAGTTGTTGGCTTTTGACTCTGTCTATAAACCATGCGGAGATAAACTGCTATTAGTGAACATACCAACTCCATATAATTGTGTTTTGACATTATAGGTAAAAACAGTGAGAAGGAAAACTAACCACAGCAATTATAAACAGCATGCTCAAGGGCACATCAGGTCACTTATGACCTTGACTAAACTGCTGTAATCCCTAAGCTGCGTTTCACACGTTCAGACGTTACATGCATGCATGCAAACACTCCACACCTGTCTTTTTAGGGAAATGAATTTAGTAAACATAAAAACTACCAAATGACATATTCATAAATACGCAAAGGGATATAAAATACATACTGTATGGGTCAGATATCTGTGCTTTAAAAAAAAAAATCTTGTTATATTTTTACAAGCCAAATGTAAATTTTAGAAGAAACATTTTGTAGTAAGTGTTCACTCTAAAAATACTCTGTTTTGCAGCTGTACCTACTCAGGGGAAAAGAAGAATGGAGGAGATTGGATTCAGTATTAAAACTTCTGCTACTGTACACGTTGGGTTTAGATTACATTATTTGGGGGTAATTCTTAAATGCTTAAACCATCTACTTACACTGATAACATTTCTGCAATAATTATCCAACTATTTACCTCATTTCACTGGCTGCAGACAGAACTATTACATCCATTTCTTTTCTTTTTATAATTGTCGGTCTTCTCCTTCCCCACGAAAGTGGTTCCAAAGGGCATCCAGAGGCCAATAAATATTCAATAAATATTATTTAAGCATGCTGCTCTGGAATAAAATGCAGTATTGTGTTCAATGACTTTTTTCTTAAGTACAAAATTATCTGTACCATCAACAATATAAATGTGAAAATCACAACACCAGTATACTACACTTGATGGCCCACTTTGCAGAGGTCCAACCTGTAAGTGATGTGGTTTCTTATGAGATTATTCACAGAAACACGATCTCTAGAATGTGTTGATGCCATTAAAATGATCTCATTTATTTGCATATGTCTTAAAAGCGTCCATCGTCTTGCTCCTGTGCTTTTCTTATTTGGTCTTCTTGATAATCTGATCAAGTAGGCAAGAGTATTTGCTCTTTTAATAGATCAGGAACCAGCTTCCCGAAGGTGAGCTGACTTGCCCAAACCCACGGGACTAATGGAGGGGGGCAGCCAGGTGAGGTCCTTGTGCAGGGCTCTAGAACCCGAATACTCAGGTTCAGCCCGCTGTCCCTGCTCTTACCCACTGCTGTGGAAACCCAAGACGCGAATGAATCTCTCTCTGCCTGAATATTTTGACTTCCAACAAGAAGACGACGATGAGGAGGACAGCGATGGCTGTCTCGTCAGGCACTTGCGAGGATTAGATGTGAGGTGATGTACAAGGCCTTACTGCAGGACCTGGCATACAGTAAGCGCTTAATAAATACGAGGCGTTATTATTATAACTGCCATCTTAGAGCTGGCTAAGACAATTCTGATGCGGTTAAAAGACTAAATAAACGACATAAATATCAAATCCAGAGATTAAAGTTTGGCGCACGTTCTGAAAGAAACCTAACTGACATAACTAAATGTCACTGTAATTCCTAACTAGGGGGTCTTGGAGAACGAGCCACGTTGGCTCTTCTTAACGATTTCCGAACAAAATGCTCATTTAGTTATGTCATCCCACCACTCACTGGGCACAGGTTTAAGACATTTCGATTAAACTGAGAAAAAACTCTACAAATTAAAACTGTGGTAAGATGATAACAGTACACTAGTGTCTGTCCCCACGTTATCTTGGGGATCAAAGTCCCCCTGTTTAAACTGCCACATTCCAGCCTGGACAGAATAGTTTCTGTGTAACTAACTGGCAAGTCTAGCATCTTGACTGGAAGTTCACAGTTAAGGGCTTTAACATAATGTCTTTGAGGACAATGAACTCCTCATTCAAGGCAAGAGTGGTCCCAATAGTGTTCAGGGCTGCACAAACTCAAGTCATTTCAGCCTGCGCCCTCCCCGTCCTTTTTATACACATCTCTGAAAGGAAACGGAAGGAAGAAGAAGAGGAAAGTATCTCTATTCGTGTTTGGGGTCAAATATATGAAGTCAATATGTTTAATTGTTTTGTGCCGGTACCTAGGAACACCACAGAAAGTTCTGTCACTTGTTGCTCACTGAGGGTTAGAAGAGCGAGGCCTGTGGAACAAACCAACGCACAATCAGACTGGTAGAAGGAAGAAATATTTACAGTGGACAGAAAAAAAGAAACCATATAGTTACTTCCTCCTCTAGGCAGGATCACACTGAGATTCGGTGACAGTTCTCGCATACGTTTATTATAGAATGCGACCTATATCCCTTGAAAATAAAGAAAATACCCTTAAAAAAAGACATTACCTTACTCGAAGATGACTGAAGAACAAGCTTTTAAATAGAGAGATAGTAGTGAAGTTGGGAATATGAGATGGGAAAGGGGCAGTCATGGGTTCAAATCTTACTTCTGTCATTTTCTAGCCATCGACTGGAGATTTCTCTAACACATTTAACCTCAATTTCTTTACCTATCAAATATTGATAATAACTCCTACTTCTTTGGGTATCTACAATGATTACATTACATGATTCGGGTGGCACATAGGACATTCTCAACACGCTGTAGTTATTTTTATTAGTACTACTGTGACTACCAATGATTATTGCCAAAATAATAAAGCAGTAATAATAAGACGGATCTCTGTCTTTCTGAAGAGAAAGGGGCATTGTTGCTGGATCTTTCCATCATATCTTTCTCCCTAATAGTCACTGTCTTATCTAAGAAGAAAATCAATCCACAGAACCAAAAAAGTGAATGAAACGTGACAGGGGTGGAGGGGTATGGGTCTGTCCTACACACCCTAGAAGGAGCTACAAACCTCTGAACCCCTGATCTAAATAATCCACAAAGCAAGCACCCAAAATTCAAGTAGAGTCTTGACTCTGTTTGAAAAAATTCAACAAGGAAATTATTATGGAAATCAAAATACATGTCCTTTGTTCAGGTCATCACAGAAAGATCTCAGAGTACATTTACTCAGGTGTAAGCAGATGTCAATAAATCTCAGAAAAATATCCCAACCTTTCTAAAAAATAAGAAGAACAGAAGAAACATATTCCAAAACTTCTAAGAAAAACCATTAATTTAGCTTGGTATGAGTGGAAGAGGGAGGGTTTTATCATAGATCAATCATAGGACCATGATGCCTATTCTTGAAGATTTGGATTACTACGTATGGCTCTTGACTTGCTAATCCTCTCTTTAAGACTGTTTTATTTTCCCTATGTATCCTTTGTGATCTACACAATAAACACATCCAATTTCAAGGTCTCATACAAAAGCACAATAGAATAGGGGAAACGACAAATGAGAAAGACCGCTTAGTTTCGGGGAAAAGATTAGCCTGGAAATCACTATAACTTTACTTTGTATATCAGAATTAAATAAATCAAAACTTGAAAGAAACAACTTACAAATCCAAGATAACAAATGATCATTTCAATCCTTTTTAAAATATGTGAATAAGTTAATATGAGCTTATCTTTTTAGTATGCAGAGATTATCCCTCACTATATAGTATTTTCTGTTATTTCTTCTACCCTACTGTGGAGAGAATCACTTCACTAACTAGAAGCAGGGTTAAGAAAGAGCTCCAGGGGCACACTACAAGAGTTCAAATTTGGGCTCTATCACCTAACTCACTTGAATGTGGAGTTTTCATTTGTCAAAGGACAGTAAAGTATCCAGGTCACATGGTTACTGAGGATTAAACAAGTCACACAGATAAAACTCTGAAAGCAAGGCCCAACATATAGTAAGTGTTCACTGCATGTCAGCTGGATAACTGTATATTAAAGAACATTCTGGAACATAACCACAGCCTAGAAAATCCTACCCACCTTTACCAAATTATGGATTGAGCACCTGCCAAGGCATTATCAAATGTCACTGCATAAGGCCTTTTCCAAGTCTTTAACACATGCAGCCCAAAAAAACCTCTTAAGATTGGTAATATCTCCATTTTTCAACAGAAGAAATAGAGTCATGGAGACTTTAAAACCCTTGCTGAAAGTCATACAGCTAAAAGTGATCTACAATGGGTTTCAGACTCAGTACTCCTGATTCCAACTTGATGACACTGTTTTCATGGCTCCTTCCAGCAAGTTCCATCTCCCTGCGTTCCTAGTTCACTTCCTCCAGTGATCCTCACCCCTCAGACTGACACGTTAATTGCAAAACCAGCAATGGATCTGCTGACGTCTGAGGAGCTGGAGAAATTACTGGGTGTGTACTCCCGATGCCACAGAATAGTCTTCTGCTTGTTCTATCCGTTGTAATCAGCACCACAAAACCCAAGGTGTACTCACTACTCCTTCAAGCTTCACTAGAGTTCTTCACACTTGCTCACTTCTTTTTTTTTTTAAAGATTTTATTTATTTATTCGACAGAGATAGAGACAGCCAGCGAGAGAGGGAACACAAGCAGAGGGAGTGGGAGAGGAAGAAGCAGGCTCATAGCAGAGGAGCCTGATGTGGGGCTCGATCCCAGAATGCTGGGATCACGCCCTGAGCCGAAGGCAGGCGCTTAACTGCTGTGCCACCCAGGCGCCCCTACTTGCTCACTTCTGAACAGCATGGTGCTAATGCCACTCAGAGCCAGGGCAATGGCTCCAGTTAGGAGCTAAGACAGAGTCCAGAAAGGCATCCTGACACACTTCCAATGCCCTGCAAGGAAAGCTACATGCTACATACAAGATGTTAGAGAGCATGCTTGGTATTACCGTAATATATCCTGCAAAAATGTTTTTTGTCACAGAGATTTAAAAAGTGGTATTTGTTCATCAGAATAATCCGTTCTCATGGTTTCACTATTTTCTTAGAAATTGTCACAAGTTTGCATTAAGTCATTTCCCTCAGATAGTGTTTATATAGTCACTGCCATTACTCTTTGCACAAAGTAGTTATTGAGGATCTAATGGCAATGCTTTTCAGGGAAGAAAAAAAGAACCATAAACACGGATACTTCTTAAATTGTCTTTCTCCGCTGTAAAGTGAGTAAAATTCCTGTCTTCTCTATATTGCAATTCCAGTACCTGGCACACAGTGCCTGATACATTGTAAGTATTCAGTGAATGTTTGTCGGATGACTAAGCAACCTATGTGTAGATAGAATGGTTTTGAAATGCCATCACGAAATGGCACATGGAGACAGATCTCTCTTTACACTTCTTTGGTCAAAATCTTGCCACATCTGCGCATCAGATTCAACATTCAACTAAACAATCAACATTGTATATCCCCTTATGGAGAATAAGGAAAAGTATGAAAAAAGAGAAAACCTGATCACTGCCCTCTAAGAACTTATGTTCACTTTGTATTTGTCTGAGCGAGTGGGGGAAACAGAGAGAAACAGAATCTCACACGTTGGATTCAATTCTATCTTTAGGAGTTAAGCCTGATAACCTTTAAAGTTTGAAAGCTACTTTAAAAGAGCTAAATATAGCAATAGTCAAAGAATTACCATAATTTTCCTTTTATATTTTTTTCTCTAATTATCTACGAGGAAACACTATAGTCTGGAATAGATACCATTTACAGAGGGCAAAATATATTAGGAAAATTCAATTTATAAATCTGGGGGTTACTATATTGTTGGGTATGTCCCTATATCAATCCATTGCTTTTAATAACAAAAGTATAAATTTGCATCAGAACAGATACTTTAGCTCAACAATAAAACACGTCTTATCCCACTGAAACAATTCTCTTTTCTTTCTACTGAGTTGGGAAGACACACTTTATTTTAAAAATAATAATAATAGTGATGTAAACTGGACACAAAATTGAATTCAACGAACTTCAGAATAATTTTTAAATAAAATATTTTTTGCAGAATATTCTGCTTTCCAGATTTTTTACCTGCCTATAGAATTATCTCAATTCTAAAATATCTAAAATGAATCATTAGTTATATATATCCCATAATATTCCCATTTTCCATTCAAGATTATAATTACAGACAATAAAAACATGAGAATTAATTACAAAGATATTATATGAAACATTTTTAAACAATGTATATAGGATTACATTGAAATCTAAGAGCTGAGCTGTACATAAAAATAATTTAAAGTATTAGAATTCAATTTATTAACCATGTTAAAATAAAAAAAAGAGATGAACCAATTAAAGCCATTTAGTATTGAGTATCTCAGCACCTTGGTTAAAGCTCTCTATCAGATTTTTCTTTCATTCAAAAATTTTTTAAACAAAATGCCAGATTTGTTGCCCCCAAACCCCAAAATATATCAATCTCAGCACAGTATCTATCATCGCCAAGCAGAATTCATTTATGTAAGAGGCAGAACCTTGGTTATCTGTTTCATTGTTTTATTTTTGTGATACAACCCCTGAGAAAACCCTGCTGAAGAATCACCTCCTCTCTGTGACCTTTCCTTTACAGTCCCACAGGGTCTCCTCCCAGAGAGCTCAGCAAATCTATCTATATATAGTAGTTGGTGAGACCATTAGTTAGTTGCCTGCTTATTCCAATACCTGGCATTTTTCTTTCTCATAAACACTGCAAGGGACCATTACCCTTTCTTTTCTACTTGTAAATTATTTGGGAGAGGCCATCTATATTTGCACTATGTTTTCCCTAACTCCTTAAAATATTGAAAGTGCTCAGCACAGAGCTCCTACTCAATCAACACATTTCTCCACCATTTTCCACCTTTTGTTCTACCAAGTGTTTTGTACTTTCTTTGAAAGACAAATATGAGTAAATTCCTATATGTCTGCTTCCCTGCCTGTATGATGTGTGTAGAATCGTAATAATCACACACCAAAATAAAAAGAAATAATACGCCATGTATTTGTTTCTGCACACACACTTTGGAAAAACTTAATGACTGATAAAATGAATAACAACAACAAGATAAAGATTATTAACCGGTAACTACGGAAGAAGAGTTGCCAGCACAAATTTTTTCGGCATTGTCAATGAAATGACTTTGTAAATTAAATTTTTAAAATTATGTAACATTTATGAATTATGTAAATTATTCTTTAGAGGAAAATCTTACAGAAAATACGGAGATACTGCTTCCAAACTTTTTGTGGGACAATAATTCAGTACTATTGGAGACATAAAGGAGAAAAATTATATATCACCATTCAAGCCCATGAAAAGGTTTGGGGTTTTAAAGTGTTGGTTTCCTGCATAAACACCATTTTGCTTCGAGTGTTCCCTGCTAGGCAACAGTTATGGGGTATGTTCCCTTTTGTTTCTGATTATGTTTATGTCTAGGATTTCCTTAGAACCTAAATGAAAGGCCCTATGAAAAAATGAGCAGTAGTAAACCATACTGGATTCTAAGAAGACATCTATACAGGAATCCAGCATGTCTGGATGCTCCTAGGAGATGCTGTTTCCTTAAGTCACCTGCAAATACCGAGAGGAGCGTTAGGATATGCTAGAATTCGATACCGTTCACTTCTCTAGGGGTCAATTTTGAGACATCACAGGGCAAGACCGTATTTTAATTTTTGCCACATTAGTATTTTTTCTTCGCACTTTTGGCCCAGTATTGTCCCTAACTGAATGCTCTGCTCCACAAAAGGGAGCCCAAGTCTTCCCGAATCCTCAGCAGAGGTGGTGAACGTTCACTCACTGAACAGATAAGAACTCAGGACCTACTGTGTGCTGACCCCATACCGGCTGCTGAGCAAATCACAACGACTGACCACAAGCATCTTACCGAAGAGCACAATACGCCAGGCATGGTGCTAAGCACCTCACAAGCACCTTCCCAGGTCAGTCACCCTCACAAGTGCCAAGTAGGTGCCCCCTCAGGAGCTCAGGAAGCTGAATCTTAGAAAACATAACTAATTTGCCCAGTCACACAGTGAATAGTAGTAAGACAAACATTTAAGCCAGCAACTCCGTTCCAGAACAGGCTCTATTGCTGATAGGGACACTATGTTTCCTATGTTGTTACTGTACTCATTCTTGACATTTAATGTACATATGGGGTGGGGAAGACAGTACTTCTACAGTGGCAAATCGCCAGTGGAGATACAAAAGAAAACAAAACGAGTCTCAGTAAAAAGTAGATTTTCTCAGTTTGAGGAACTTCCTTTGAATCACTTCAGTGACACTCACCTTATTTGCCCATTACGTTCTGTATTCAATTTAAATAATCTATATTCATTCAACAACACATACATGATCTATTTCATAGTGTGCGCCCATAACATTTCCATTGACTTTGATGTCATGCTCTTGCACAATACCCTTCTTTCATTCATCTATTTTTCCATCTATAACTGCCTTTAAAACATGCTTTCAAGCGTTCTCCATAAAATACCAAACTACAAACTAGCTACTGAAAGTAGCTGATATTTAACTTTTTCTAATACTGCTAGTGTCTCTGCTTTAATTTATTAATCTCTGCTACCTTCAGGGGTGATTTGATATACATAAGCACATTACAGGACACTCATAAAACAATTTAACTTACAGGTAAATCTTTTATGTTATAAAAAGAATTCTTACCTGAGCAAAAAGAGTCATCGAAAGCTTCCTTTTGAAACTGAATTGCCCTTGTGAATTTAATATGTTTTGGTTTCTAAAAATTAAACTTTAAGAAAAAATCCTTAGAAACATCTCCTCAATAAAAGCACGTATATGGATGTTTTAAACTTGAAAAAAAAAAGCAATTTTTTAAACTATGATGAGAGACATATACCGCACAAAGGAAAATGGAGGCATAGCAATTATCAAGCTAATCTGAAAATTGTAGGCATCCAGGAAGCAGAGCTTAAACCAACTCATTACCAGCTCCCACTTTTTCTTCCAATATCTAACTTCCAAAAACCAGTTTTCTTACAAGCAATCTCAAACATGACCTACAGTATGGCTGGAAATCTGGCAATGCATTTTTAACGGATCCTCTCTGTTTTCCAACTAGTATCCAATCCTTATTAGTTGACCATAACCTAAAATGTATTTTCCATGCACTGACAAAAAGGAAGGTAGCTATTCTCATGAAGACTGCAGAATGACTTCATTTGAATATATCCTATGAAAAAGTATGAAAGAAAAAACTGGAATTTTGAATCAATTGATTTCATTAAGTTACAAAATGATAATACTAAGATTTGTAGTCATGATTTCCCTCTATGTTCCTTTTAAAAAAAAATGCTGCTACGTCTACAAAATAATACTTTTCATTATTTATGCTTATTTATATTCTTGTAGCACTAAAACTAACACAAACAACCGAAGTGGCTTTAGGCCTCTCTTAGACTCAGTACCCACAGCCGTAAAGTGAGAAGGTCTCTAGAGATTCTCGCAGCTCTCAACTTCTATGAGTTAAAGATCTCTTTCTTTAAAAAAGCAAGCTTTTTATCTAGATTGAACCAAATGATCTGACTATTGGACTTTGAATTGAGCAACATGAAAGTGTTACCCAACTGTCAAGTTACACATTTTCTACTTCTTTTTAATAAATAAAATGTATTAAAATGCCCAAATTTAACAAGAGTATGCTAAACTTGATTAAATATTGCTTAACATGGAGGGGATAGTCCCCCCTGCCAAGGTAACCAGAAGCCAAATTCCTAAGATTCCAGAGCTAAGAGGGATAGGGAAGTCCTCTAGTCAATACCCTCCCTTGACAGATAGAGAAACAGAGGCCCTGAGAGGCCCAAAGTCTCCAGGCGACGTGCACGCAGTAGGGCTACCATGTGCCTTCTCTTCCACTTCAGCATGCTGCTTCAATCACTATGTGGCATAGAATGGAACTCTATGTCAGTAAACAAAGGAATAGAAGGAATTAATTCCATTACCAGGTCACTAAATAATTTAGAGCCTAATTTTTCTTTTTTTTTTTTAATGCAAAGACCTTATGTTCAGAAACTTACAGTTCAAAGTACATTAAGTAAAACCATGTTCATATGCAGATACGTCTTCTCCCATATGCATCTTAAGAAAATAGCAAACAACAACAAAAAGATAACTTATCATCAGCCCCTAGAAAACAAAAACTGAAATTAAAAGAAAGAATGGAGTAAATCTAAATTGTATATTTTCATTCCTTCTAAAAGGATTAAATAACAGAATTCTAAATGGTTTGTTTGTACTTTCCATGCAATATGTAGATTAACCATGAAATTCTGTTTGGGACACTTTGACATCTGTTTTCAGTGCATTACAATGAAATCTGGGGACTTGATACATACATTTGCTGTAATAAAACTGTCACTAATCAGTGTTTTCCAAAATATTGCCCATAACTATTACTATTCAGTAGTCTCATTTGCATGATCTAATATTGTTGCTACATCATGTTTTTCCCTGACAATGTGTTAGCTGGTCCCAGGCACATGGTCTAAAATGGCTACAAACCACTCGGTACTCTCAGCACTTCCAGACTTCTCTGTGCAGATGCACACAGTCTGTCCTAGAAGTGAACTAACCCTTCATCCTTCACAAAATATCTCCCCTGGAACTGGGACACCCAAGGCTGACTTCACATCCCAGGTGTGAAAAGCTCAACAATAAAATAGCCCACACTGCGGAGGAAATTATGCCTCGTGGGGCTTCTACAACAGAAGATGGAAACGTAACCCTATCTCAGAAGTCCCTGCAGCAAATCTGGAATAACGCTGTGTGAATGCAGAGTCTGCCATTAACTTAAACCATTTCTACAAAACACAGAATAAGACTGGACCAGACTTTAAAATTGAGCCCGCGTCATTTTCTCTGGCATCAATAAATAGCCGTATCAATGCAGGTACCAAGAAACACCAGCTCAGAAGGTGTTGAAGAACCTCCCGGACACTGGATGGAAACATGCCCGTTTCATGCTACGTGTATCTGGTGGGTCATGTACAAAACCTGGATCTCAGGGGGAAAGTAATTCTGAGAGTCCAAACATCATAGTCACCAAAACGCAAAAACTTACCAAAACAATTTGTCTACCTACGCTGACTGTAAATGAATTCCGTATTTTATCAGTACTTGGAATCATACTCCAATATAATTTCATTTTGTCCTCCCATGAACTCATCTTAAACCTGAAATATGTTTCTCTATACACATGTTTTATATTATAAAATGTTGGATACCAAAAGCAGATTAATTTTAGGCCCTAATGCTATGTTTGTTAGTACTAAGAAGTCATTCCAAATGTTCCAAAAGGGATTAATGTAGTATAACAAGTCTATTTAATTATTGTAAGACCAGTGATCCTCATATTACTATAAGCAGCTTTTCCCTTATTTGGAGACCGTAAATAGAACAGATATCGTTACATGATAACTCTAAGTCTTATCCAAAAATATTAATACTTTACCATCAGGAAATTTAAAGAAATAAGTTAGCATCCCCAGGAGGCTATGAAAGGCAACCAGTACTTAAGAACCACGAACCATATATGTGTTGCTACTTTAGGTCGGTATCAACTTTAAATCAGAAGTGCAAACAAAGCTTTTCCAAGGTATTAGAAAGATAAAATACCAAATCCTTCTGCCATCAGCAACAATCCATCTTACATATGTTAACAAATTTGGGATATAATTTCCTTCATGTACTAAAATACATCCTTTTTTATTTTTGTGTACCCCACGAACAGAAGAAGAACTAAATACCAGGTATGTTCTCAAAAAGAAAACGCATGACACAGATGATTTAAAAATATGTGTCAGTATCTAAACAAGCTAATCAATGTTCCGATTCAATGTGTTTGCTGCACATGCCAGTTATCCTTTAACTGATGAACAAACAGTGAGACAGCTTTTCCTATTAACTCCTGGCTAGAACCCCCAGGTATTATTAGAAAATGCTCCATGTAAGAATATGATTTTCTTTTTTGTACGGCACCAAATGTGACACGTGAGTTAAGGCACTTCCCTAGTAGAAACTGTGGATATGGGTGAATCTGTCCACTTTCCAAACCCGCCGTGCAAACAGAGTGAGGGGAACAACCCACAGGCCATGGACACCATGCACCATGACTAGCTCCCTGCAGACCTGGCCCACAAAAGTGGCTTCCTGACCACAAGGATCCAGCCACCCAGAGCCACGGAAGTCAAACACCAATCCCAAATCTAGCTTGACAAGAAAGGAATGTTTTAATCCCTTCCCATGTGGCTCCCAGTTGTTCTTAGTAAAAGTGAAATCAGTTTAAGTAAGAAATAAGAACTTTTTCCCTCTAGAGATCATTTAATTAGTTTGCTTAACACCATAAAAAGGATAAATGGGGAAGACTGACTTAAAGGAGAAGGAGCTAAATGGAAATAAAGTCAAAGCAATTCATGTAACTAATTAAACATTTTGAGTTTTGACCCAACTAAGGGTAATTTTTGAATAACACACTTTCAGACTTAGAGTCTAAAAACCAGCAGCATGCTCTTTGTCAAGAACAATCCACTCTAGCCACATATCATCACTTCTGTCCAACCAAATTTAAAACTTAAGTGTAGTTCTCCCAAATGTTGGCAATTTAATTTTTTGGTAAATAAAAGTCTTCTGCTTTTACTGGAATGCAGTGAATTACAAGTCTTGCTAGGACACCCTTCATTTGATACCAAAGTTGAGTAATTTATTCAGAGAGCTGCTAATAAAATTATTTTACTCCTTCGAAATATTCCTAGTTTGATCAAGAAGTTATTTCTCAGGTAAATGTGATATAAAGGATTGCTAAAACTGTACAGTAATCCTAACATAAATAGATTTTAAAACTATATACAACTAGCCAACTTCATATGCCCACATTCAGAGGTTTTACTAACAAGTATCTATTCACATTCACTGTGATCAGAGACTTTCATTTTCTCTTGGGAAAGTCTTATCACCTGATATGTAAAAACTAATTACGACCTTCTGCTCCAACACCCAATCACTCCTTCTCTCCAACATCAGCTTAGTTTCTCTGCAAGTATCTATTATGCTATGTTCCTTACACAGAGTAATAATGGCTATTGTTAACACTACTGCTTTTGCTTACATGAATTATTTCATTTAATCCCAAAACAGTCCTGTGAAGTAGACATTTTAATCCCCATTTTACAAAACAGAAAACCAAAGCACATGGAGCTTAAGTGCCTTGACCAAGGTCACAAAGCCGAGAAAGGGTAGAACCAAGACTAGACCCCTAAATGTCAAGATTTGTGCACTTAATTTTCGATGCTGGAAAAAATCTAAAACGGCAGGAAGAAGGGAGATGTGCTTAACTCCAAAGCAATCCCAAAGTCAAAGGATGACAGAGTATTTTAAATTGCATTGTATTTACTCTCCAATCTATGAAGGAACCATCCTTCTTAAGTACCTCCTGCAAGATCTAAGCCCTACCTCTCTTGTTTTCCACCTTCACCTTTCCTCTTCAACTCTCTGGAACGTGCACACACACCAGCATCCACCAATTACCCATGGTCCAAGAACTTAACCTCTTTAACTCAACAGCTGAGATCTGCTGTAAATTCTTTCAATGGAGGAACGGAGACTGACTTCAAGAAGTCGTAGACATTTCGGAAATCCTCAGGGGCTGCTCGCTGTTTTCCAACCACGGTCCCACTGCATCTGACCTACTAGCCCCCTAACCACATCCACACCCAACTCTACTCTGGCTATCCCACTGAGAAAGCCAAGGAAGGAACAGACAGTCAAGACAGATGTATGTCTTTGAGTCTAGACTGGGCTTCATAGAACAGAGAGAAACTAAAGCTACTGAGTAAAATCAGATTCAGTGTATTTCATTCACCCTTCTTCCTCGAACCCCTGGGATGCTGGTTTATCAACACAATTAATGCTGGGAAGCATTTAAATTCCCTGATCTGTGAACATTCTTGGGGGGGGATAGTTTAAAACAACAGCCATCTCCCCCAAAAAAAGAAAAAAAATAGAAAAGAAAAGAAAAAGTAAAATCCTCTCACCTGCCATCTCAGATATTTTTTTAAATGGGAATAGAAAAATCTAGGGCTTTTTTTCCAAGGTTCTAGTGCCTGTGCCACATTGTCTCTCATCTGTCACTGTATCCACACACATGTATAAACAGTATGCGGCATACAAGTAAGGAAATGCACATTCTAACTTAAACTTCCTTTTTTCCTCTAATAATTTAAAAATAAAATGTAACAGCTTGGATTTTAAATATTTAATCTGGCAAATATAGGAAAAATCATGAACTACAATGTCATATTTGGCAAAGAAAAATTTGGTAGGATAAAAATATCTGTGTTTTAACATTTTAGAAGGCATTTCCAATATTTTAAAAATAAAATTATTTCACTGCTTCAGAAGAGAACAGAGGTAAAACTCCATTTTTGCATATGGGTCTTCATAAAGAATAGAAAAACAATTTTTATATTCATTAAAATAAATCTCTAATTTCACATGCTGGCAAAAGTCCCCACAGAAATAAAAACTTCAAATCTACTAATGGTTCACTACTATGTATTGGGACTCAGCTATTTAAGTCACAAAGAATAGGCTTCCCCTAAAACTATAAACTGAGTTGTAGGGTAGAATATGTAAAGTTACGACATGACTCTGATTTTTAAAAAATTTTGTCTTGTCCTACACGGTTAGTATAAGGCTTTTTCCAACAAAGATTTATAGGGTGAAGTTTAAATGTCAGTTGTTTTAGGACTTATATATTGGTGACCAAAAGCATAACTAAATTTATCACTTTTACCCTATGTAATGACAATAAAATATTTTTATTGTAACAGCTGAAAATGTTGAAAAGCAATTATTAAGGAAATCATAAATATAAAAAGCTGCAAAGTCGACCTCAGAAGAGTGGGGAAAAGGAAATTGTGATATGCATCATCATAAAACACGGAAACTGAAAATCTAAGCAGAAGGAATTCAAATCCCTCCAAATGCCAGAATACTACCCCCCACCTCTTGTAGCAAGGAGGGCTGCAAATTTGTCCCCATCACTGTCAGCAAACAAAAGAAAGTCACTTCTACAGCCAGACCATGTCAAACAGAAGACGTAGCTACTGCAGAGGGACGCCTTGAATCCACTGGGGTGTAAAGTCAGGGCTGGGGCTTTTTGTCAGCTATTACCATAAAAGAATAAGAGGAAACAGTGACATTACTGCACAATAGAAAGGTCAAACAGCTTGCAGCCATTTCGTGACCCAGACAAGTCAAGGTCAAAGGATTCAGGTAGCAACTTAGCCAGGGCATAAGTTACAGCACAAATGAATTGTTTTAACACATCAGCTTTGGTCAATTAAACCTAACAAGGCAAGTTGCATCACGTAGCAGGGTTCCTGACACCAAGGCCAGAAGCTGAGACCGACCTCATAAAACAAGGCTTTTAACATAGCATAGCAAATTTAAGGTAATCCATCCAGAAACTGCAGATGTCAGAATAATAAAATACAAGTTGTCCTAAGCAGGAACATTTTTCACACTTTAGATTTCACTAATAGAGGGGTATAGACTTCATATTGACATACTCGTGTTATGAACATAGGCATAAATGTAATCCCCTACTCACATGAATTACAGAATACACCCCATTTCAAATAACTTTCTTAACATCTGTCCTCAGGATTAGATTTTTGTCCTAAGCTCTGCCATTCCCTGTTAACAGCGATACATTCTTTCATGTATTTTTTTTTCAATGTGAGTTTTGAAAAATCAAGTTTGTAAAGAAGTCCTCAGCTTCACTCAGTATCAGAATATATGAGTGTCACTGGATTATTAACCGATGCTTGTTAAATGGTTTTGTGTAATTTTGTGGGAGATGTGTGCATTGTAAAATTCAGTTGAATACTGTTTATTAAATTTTCTGTTTTGAGAAACAGAGTTAAAGCTACCCAGAAATTTTAAACTGCACATACTTAGAATAAAGAATTTTTTTTCAAGGGCAATTCTTACTTTCTTTTTTGCACTTGTTTAAACAAATCCCATTTTCAAATGATTTGTGCTTCATCCATAACTTACTACATGCTCTGAACTGCCTTAAAATGGGTTTCTGAAAATATACAACCTCCGGGCAACTCTCAGCTAGTAAAATTACTTCATCCATCACCCCATATTTTCAATTATATAGTCCTTATTCAGAGTTCTTTAATTTGTCTGTGATTCATCAATGCTGTCCTGTTTAAACTATCATCATAAAAGAGAGAATATGTGTTTCTAAGTGTTTTATTATAAACAATATATTTATGCACAAGAAGAGTGTGCATTCCTATCTTAGAACATTGCTTGATGTAAATTTGGAGGATTTTTTTTTTCAATGTGTGGCCTTCAATTCAGCCTCAAGGTCTTTCCACCTCATTGGTTAATTGCTACCCATTTCTTCCAATTTTCTGAATAATATAACAACCAAAAGCCCAGCCATTCAAGTCCCATTAGCCTCACATCCTGTCCCGTTCAGTCTAATACAAGCTAATCCCACAGACTCACTCCTCACTCCACGCACTTCGTTTTCACAAGTTCTCCGCCGTCTGATGATTTATTCTCTAGGCCAAATCCTAACAACTGAATTCAGTTAAATTAACCACATCACATAATTAGAGTTCAAGGACCCAAGAATGTTCTTTAAAATGAGACAACATAGCACGTTGCCACAGACAAGCGCGCCTGATTCAGAGGAAGCTGCCCTCTTGCTATGCTTGGCGCTGAGGCCCGCTGCTGTAATCACTCCGGCTTCCCACCGCACAACCACGAGGCCTTGAGATTTCTAAAATTATTCCTCCTCCACCAGGATGGAGGGGAAAAAGTTGGAAAACTTGGCTTGGAACACGACGTTGGCTAATCACTTGCTCTGCCATCGCGCCTAACAAAAACGCCTCAAGGGTCTGTCGCGGGCTCTGCTTTCAGCCTCAAACTAGAACGTGCTATTCCTCCCCAAGCTGAAGGGCAATTTCTACCCGAAAAGCAAGTTTCACAGCAAGGGATCACCCCTCGCTCTGCCCCCCGAATTTCAGAGAGTTAACAATCTCCCACCTCAGAAAGTGTTTCCTAGGCTGTCTCCACTCTCTGTCACCGTAAGCTTCCAACAAAGCAAGAATTATTCCTTTGATTGTAGAGTCAGTTATCATACAAGCCACTGGGATGCCAGCAATGAAAACTTACTTATCTCGACTTTTAAGAATTCCAGAGAATTCTGACTCAGCCTCGCACTGGGTCGGTCCCTCCCTCTTCAGGTGCTGAAATCCTAACAGGTCAGCAGAGATGCGAAGGGCAAAAGAGTGCCCTTGCAGAGTTTTTTTTAAGCCCACGGGCCTAGTTTTTCAGTTCAATCAAGCATAATGAACGTTTATGAGGAGAAAGGCTTTGCTAAGTCAGATATCTTGGACTGTTTCAAACTGGAATGCCGGATTTGAAAAGAAACAGTTAACGGAGGATTAAAACTTTAATTTCCTTTTGGCAATTCGCTCCTAAGTTCCACAGTGAGGGAAACACAACGAAGTAAATAAGAGATCCTATCCATTCTATATTACTTCTACGCGTGGAAATACTCTCTCTGCACCACTTTGGAAAACAGCAACTTTAAAGAACTTAGGCCATGGCTATAGGTGGCCTCCCTAAGCAGCCCTGCCCAGCTCCAAGGCCTATGCTGAAACTGTCAAGGAGTCACCCCGGGAAACCCAACCACCATCTCCTGTCACTGCAATTCATAGATCCCCCAAATTACCATTATTCCTGAATACTGAATAGCATCTCGCTTCTTTTACATATAGAGTCATTGTACCACACAAGAGGCAGAGTGCACCAAATCTTCAAATCCAACCCGAAATCTAGGTGAATATTTATTATTACAAAATGTGTACTGCTGTGCATGGGGGGTGGGGGGGACGAGGAGGGCCTAAGGTGGGAGGGATGCCTAATGCTGTTGGTGGGATATTTTTCCAACCTTTGCTGCCCCCAGAAAGTCACTACATATTTTTTTAAATATTTGAAATCATAGTTGATGTAACAAACGAGCCTCTCCCCCCCCCTTCTCATTCCCTCTCTCTCTCTCCTTTCCCTTTGAAAAGTGAAATCATATTAACAGCAATGCAAGAGCTTAGTTTGCCATATCAGAACACAGATGCCAAGCTTCCCCAGCTAGCAACTGGGGCCTCCGAGTTTAACTCTTGAATTGTCTGGCAGAGCTATCTTGTGGCAGGGACATCATGGCATAGAGGGTGAGCTTCCGGCCCCTTAGACTGTGTTCCCTTCTTATCAGTGAGAAAATGGCTAAGTATCTTATCTTACAATATATGTTCCCACAAAAGTCTCATTAAGCCTAGGAGCAAGACACGCCAGTAAGAGCCATTCTTTATCTGGCGAGTGGTGTGTGAGGCAGAATGCTAACAACTGTGCACTACAGTTCAGGAGTTCAGCCAAGGACAGGATGCTAGATGGGAAAACTTAGCAGTGTGCCCCTAAATCCCATGTGCACGCCAACTTTATGCTCTCTGAGCCCTTCGCAGTGCAAGCACTCCAGCTCAGCCTGGAGAGCGGCCTCATTTTAACCAATTACAAAAGCTTCGTTTTTCCCGTAATGGGAAATACCTGCAAATGAAGTGAAAATTATTAAAATGTTAAAATACGCTGTCAGCTTGCAAACAATTATCTAGGTAAGCTTTTCATAAAGGAATAAGGGTTGCCCACAAGGGTTCTACAAGTCAGTAACTGAGGGAGGAAAATAACTCTTAGCATTTGCTTCCTCGCTAATGATATGTGACAACCGGGAAGGATTCTATTTCAAAAACAGTAACAATGATTACAACCTCCCCTGTAAACAAGTCACATTTTTCACAACTTCAAAATGTACTTTAATTATCATAACACTTAACAATAAAACAACGAAGTTGCCATCCAGCAATGGATCGTGGCTTTAGGGGCTCCCCAAGGCTAAAGGAAACTCCTCCTTGATGACAGCCATGAGAGGCTCCTGCACTCTCCTCAGTATCCGAAACATGTTTAATAGGAGAGCAAAGTACAGTCCAAACATCAGTTAGGCTCACTTAGTTTAAACTCTGATCTGTTAAATTCAGGACAACAGTTACTATCTCTTGAGATCTTTAAACTTCTTAGTGCGTTTTGACCTCCTTCTTCAAAACCCTTGCCTGCCTCAGAGAAAGCCCAGTCCCCCCCGCCCTACCCCTCCTGTTTCCCCTTCAGACAGGACACAGCCTGGACTCAAGGCCTCCCATAGGCCAGACTTCCTTCTCGGCAGCCCTCTGGGTAGAACTGCTAATCCTTCTTATTAATTAACGAGATAATGGTGGTTAACCGGAAAGCAATATTAATGCTCACTATCTAGGAAACGTCAACCAAAATTATTTTAGCCTTTTGGTTGGTCTTCCTGGTGTGCAGGACTGTGCCCTGAGAATCTGGTAACATTTTGATGCAGAATTGAAAAAATTCAGGAACAGAGGATTTGTATCAGACCTTAACACATAGGTTTCCTCATGAAGCTTTGCTTATTTTTTTTTTTTAACATTTACACTGTTACACATTAGTCACTAGAAAGAGAAGTTAGATCCTCTCAACATGTTACTATAAAATGCGGAAGGGTGGAAACTGAGGGAACTACAACTTACATAAGAAATAAGCAGTGATGTGACTGAAAGCAAGAGTCAGTCATAATGAATGCATTATACACCAGGACATTCAGCGAGTCGTCCGCACCCTCAGCGCACACCCACATCCTACAGCACCCTTATGTCCCAGGAAGGTGTCCTATGCAAGGCTTGCCTGGTTTTTGTTTTGTTTTGTTTTGCTTTGCTTTCACAAATGCAATAACAAAGACAATATGGGGAATAGGTACCACCTGCCCAAGAATCATTGGACATCTTTAACGTCTTTGGGAAAATGGAGGCCACTTTAGAGCTATTTTTTCCTCTAATCTCTCACAGCCTTAAACACACACACACACATACACACACACACAACCTAAAAAATAAAAAGGAAGGGTTTTATATTAGCTAAGGTTTGCTGCAGCAAACAAGCAAGCAGCTTTCATGCAGGGATTGTCAAAAACTTTCCAGTGTGCCCACTGCAATGCGGATGCCAACCAACGAATCAAAGGCATTCAGCAACTAGACAAAGAGGGTCTGATGCCAACCTCGGTGCCACTGGCAACCATTATTGGCATCAAGCACAGTGTCTGCCTTTTTTTTCCCCCTCGCCTGGCACTTCACAAACAAAATGGCGGTTCTTGTAGCAACGGAACAGCCGAAGCGCAGCCCTCTGAATCAATAACGTCAAATGATTTTATGGATTTAAATGCAGTTACTCCCACATGATGTGTCTATTTGAGGTAAAGTGGGGGGCTCGTATAATTTTATAAATGCCTGTATTGAACATGACCCTTTACTAATGTGGAGAAACAGAAAAATGGACTAAATTGCGGTCAATCGGGCTATATGCATAGAAGAAGCTGAATAACAAAGAGATTTAGCTTTAAAGAAAATACTGCCTTGTGGCCATGTGATGCAAAAGTCTAATGAACTATATATCAGAAGTGATTTCAAAATGCATACATTTTCCCCAAAACCCTATCCGATGCAGATGGAGTACTAGAGCTTGTGTCAAAGCTCTAGTAACTCTTTCCACATTTCAAAAAAGATGGGCTGCTGGGCATGAAGAAAAAAAAAAAAAAGAAGTGTGGGTTGAACCAAAAGAGAAAGAGGGAAAATGAAAAGCATAGGAAGTTGGCCAACAATGGAACTTTATTATATGTTGGTCTTTATTTCATCCTCTAGAAGAGATGCAGTTTGTGATCTTGTATAAATAATCAAGAGGATTATTGACATTTCTAGATCTGGAAATTGTCAATATATTGTAACATCACTGCACACTGCAATGCGGACGCCAACTAACAAATCACAGGCATCCTGAGCTAAACAAAGAGGGTCTGATGCCAATCCTGGTGCCAGTGGCAACCATCTTTGGCATTCTCTCTGTTCTTTCTCATGTTTTCCTCCCAGTCGTTTAGAAGTGGGGAGACAGAGAAAAAGGGGGGGAAAGGTAATTTTGTTGCTCATTCTGTTGTAAACATTACAGTTTTCTTTTCTTATTTTTTCCTTCATGTTTTTCTTCATACTTCTTTGCCTGATTTATAAAACCGACTTAAGTGGGTTTTCATGTACTTAGAGGAGAAATAAAAAGTCATGATGGGAGATAGGCAGCACTTTGACTGACTACAGACTTCTCTTTGTAAATGCCTTCTTCAATCAATTGCACTGCAAAACAACATAATTAACCTACATTTGACCAAAAAAAAAAAAAAAAAGATATAAATTTCGAAAAAAGGAAAACACAAAAGCATCCTGATGCGACTTTTTCAAAGAAAGAGCCAACACATGTTAAGAAGAGATGACGCACTGGCAGGTAGGAGAGGATACAGATTAGATGTGCAGGGTAAACTAATGAAAGCTTTTTATGATAGAGACTCAAAACAACAACAAAATCAATGTTTTATCTGAAAACATGGTCTCCAAGAGTTGCTTAAAACTTCATGATTATCATGACCAATGGTGTAATGCAGAAGGCATTTACGCATTTTTCTTTCCTCAATGTATCTCCACAAATCCAAAGGATATGTTCCTTATTGTCAGTTCATCCACCAAGAGAGTTGGCTGCCTGCCCTGGGAGTGAACGTACATGCATGCACACCTCAAGGAGTAGCCTTCAAGCAAGTTAAAATGTGAGCAGCAGTGAAGTGGTTGCAAATCTGCCCTCTCTGCACTAAAAAGTTGCATGACCCACTTTTTAAAACTTTACTTCCGGCCTTGACTTTCACAACACACTTACAGCACATTCACAGTCAATCCAACACAGATACACAGCCCACCTTAGGATGTCACCTCCTAGACAGCTGTCAATCAAATTAAGTGTCATGTGTTAATGAGCTTTTATTTTAGGACACACAGGGCGAAAATATATTTTTCCTAAACCATCATTCCTCGGACTTTAATTCTTAAATGCATGGTAATGGCAAATGCAATGTTTCAAAAAAAAAAAAAAAAAGTAATACTTTCAAATATATGATGTCCAGCATCTTATTTAAAACCAAACTAAAAATTTTTAAAAGACGTTTAAGCACATCTCTAAAACTATATCAAGGAATTATAAAGACAAAAAGCACGTGACAAGTACCTAGATTTCTGAGTCAAAAGAGTAATTCTGGTATTTTATTTTTTTGGATGATAATAAAGTTCATACCAATTTACTGAATCCCACATTTATATAACGAACATCACATAATCCGTCTGCCACCTGACTATCAGCAGGCCATTTCCCTACCAGTAGGCCAAGTTAGGAAATGACCCACCATCTGTGGCAGATCAAACTTCAGCCCACTTTCGGTATGCTGCTTTTTAAAATGATGTTTTACTATGGACTGTTGCTAATACGTGGAAATCTGTATCTTGACACATTTATTTGAAGAAAAGAAATTCTCACTTATTTAAAGGAAAATACAAAATAATAATAAAGAAACATATTTCATGAACTCGAAAAATACTCAGCAAAAATATCCCCTATTTTTGACTCATCCAGGCAACATTTATACCACTGTCTTTATCAAGTGTTTTTTTTAATAGGTATGGTATGTGGTTTCTGCATTCTTTTTGAGATTTATTTTAAACCAGTGTAACCAGTCCACTTTCTGTTTTTTGTTCTGTAAGAAGAGCTGCAACTTTTCTCCTCAGTAAGTTTTATGAATTCACATTCAAGTAAACTAATGATATTAAGCATTCCCAAGTCACGCTGGGAAAATATTATACCATAAATTATTTAAACAAGAACTATAATCCATTTAATCTATGGCGAATAACTACACAATCAAAAGTAGGTGTTGACAGAAATATTTAAATTCAATAAATCTAGGTCTACATAAGACACACATTCTGATATGGCTATCTTAAGCATGTTGTAATAGGAAACGTTAATTCTATTTTCGGTGCAATAGGACCAGATTTGTGAACAAAGTTCATCTACCTTGTTAGTTACGAGGCCAATACAAAGATTATTAAAAAGCGGTCTGACTATTCATAAATAAAGTTACATTTTCAAATTGAGAAAAGATGACTAGATGTGAGGAATGCAGCCGAAGACAAAAAGTGAACTGTAATAAACTATACTTTTCAGACTGTGCTGTGTCTTTGCAAAGGTATATTATTTCAAAGACATATGAAAACGCATCTCTTTGTGGTGTTTTGCAAAATACCCACGCCTATCCAGGTATGAAAGCTCCATGCCTATGTCCATGGCTGGCACATGGCAGTGGACATGGCAATGGATAGGGGAGTGGAAGAGGGCAGGCCACTCTACCCAGAGTGGGTGAAGGAGATCAGGGGCCTCGAGGACCATCTAACCCGAGCCAGATATTCCGCAAATGGGGTTTGTGGGCAGTGTTTGCCGTACTAGAAGAAAGAACAATCTGCTCCTACCTTGCTCCTGCACGTAGTATGCCAAAAACAAATCAAGCTCCTTAACTGATACTGTGATATGATGTGGCTGGACACAAAGTGCTGGGTTTGTGCAATGTGGGGATTTCATGAGCCGCTCTCCATCGGTACTTTCCAAGGGGATGCCTTTGAACAGGATCACCATGACTAGATCCAGACGCCAGACTTTGTCTGCCTGTCGCAGGCAGTCGATTCTCCTAATCTTACCCTTCTGGTCGGGATTGGATAAGACACAACACGGGTGCTTCTTGCCAGTCACGGTGAGCACAAAGTCCTCTCGGTACTCCTGGCGGATGTCTTTGCGCAGTTTGGCCAGGAGCCTGGATGCCCACTTCTGTTTGATTTCAGGCTTTTCGCTGAGAAGCTCATCTTTGACTGCTCTTTCTTCGTCCTTTGACATTCGCTTCTCGTGCTTTTTAAAGTACTTGCGTTTCCGAGCCTGCAGGTTGAACCAAGTGTACGCGATTGCACGGACGTGTGGAAGGAGTGCCTCGATGAACGGGTGAAATTCATCCTGTGGAAGATAAAGGGGGGAAAGAAGACAGTCAGCTTGGTTCCAAAGGCTCCAAAAAATAAATAAATAAAACTACAACCCATCCCCAATTCACGACAAAAAGTTCTGCATAAAAATAACATTCTTTGCTTATTTAAAATTATCAAAATAGCAGGAGAAGAAGAAAATAAAGTATGCCAAGCAGTCCCTTTTCCACCAAAATTCACAGGTTGATTTCTGCCTCCTGAACAGAAAATAAGATTTATATTTGTATTTCCACTCTGGCCCCATCCCCCTCATTCCCACCATGCATCCTACATTCTTTAAACCGTAAGTAACCAAGGTGCTTGGCACCTAATTTAATATTTAAATATTTGATTGACCAACTAACACTAAGCAGTACCATTTTACAAAGAACACAGTGAGATTTTTTTTTTTTTAATCGGAGCAGAGCTGTTCAGAAGGCAGGAGCGATGCCACAGTTCATTTCTCTTCTCTGTGGCACAGAAACACAAAGCATATAGATGCTCAGTGTAATGCCACACAGTTCCCGCTTTTGGAGCATGCTCTCAGCAAGAGCTGCTGGTGGCACAAAGAGCATGCGCCATTAAACTTGATCCATTTTCTTATCAAACGTCCAACATTCCAACACTGAAACAGCACCATTCCAAGAGTGGTAACTAGAGAAACCGGTATACAGTGAGGGAAAGTGGGCAAAGGACACAGCCTGTCGTATCAGTGTCCTGAACAGAAGGTTTCCATACTTTGAGCAGTGCATTCTCTCCCTGCACCACGACCACTAGCCTCCAAGACACACGCGCGCACACACACATACACACACACACACTCTCACACTCTCCTATTCTCTCGCAGGCAGACATGCAGACACACTCTTTTCGTTTTCCAGTAAAAGTTTCCAAAGTTGAAAACAAAAATGACACGAACGTTCTTCCGGCAGCTTTCGTATATAATCTGAAGCCCCACAGAGTCAGTGAATTTGTTAACCGATCACATGAGTATGGCAATTATTCTAAACCCCTTAAAAATCAATCTGAGGTGAACAATGAAAAATGGCAACTTGGCACCAACTTTACGTGCTTTGTGTCTCTGCATGCGGTGGCAGGGTGACACCAGGAGTGCACCGCTGGCCACTTACTGCTTTTGTGGAATCAATACAATTCATTTGCTACGCCTGTGAATTCTCCGGCCGGAGCGTGGGGGCACCTATGCATGGCTTGTGATTCTGCACGTGTATCGACTCTATATAGTATCCTGTCTTTTGAATGAAGTGGTTTACCCTGGGCTCCTGCATTTTTCCTGCCTATTCCATCTAAGCCTTTTTTTTTTTTTTTTTGAAGGGAGGGAGACAGTGAGGAATGGCAGATCATCTTTACCTACAGATATTTCGAGTTACTTCCCAAAGCAGTTCGTGTTGTGTTTCATTGCTTCCTGCCATAGGTAAAACCTATCTCAGAAGCTTAGGCCCATTACTGCTCAGAGAAAGAGCTAACATCCCATGCAGGCATCCTGCACGCATGCAAGAAACCAAGACCCGAGGCAAATAAGAACTTCCACGGGCCACTTCTCTGGACACACTGACTGTTACCGTCCCCCCGACCGGGAAAATAACTTTCTCCAACTTACCATATCCCAACTTAGAATTTACACACTAGGACTAGTCACCCTGAATTACGTGGAATAAATTCTATCTAACCAGCAGACTGATGAATGCCATGAGGGTAAAGATGAAGAAAGTGCAACTAATGCCACTCTAACAAAGAAGGTGTCCAAAAAAAATCCCCTATGGGTTTCAATCCATTTTCAGGATGAAATTCGAGTTTTCGGTGCTAAAGACTTAGAGCATGTTCACAGTATGCATTTCAAACACACGGAAAAAGGTGTATGTCCCATCCAATCAATAATGCAGTTACCAAGTGTTTTAACATATTGCTGTAAAACGTTCCTCCGGCAGAACGAGTATAAATCAAAATTTTATAACAATACAGAATGCAGATGATTACATCACAGCATGAGGCATAACCAAATGCCATAGAGGAAATCATTAAACCGATCAGTAGTTTCCAGCAGAGATTTGAACAATTCGGTTACTATGCGAGCACATTAAACTAGGCCATGGAAAGAGTTAAACCACAATCTGTTCTTTGTGTGGGAAGGCAGCCCTGCTCACAGCAACCACAGCCCATGATAAGACCTCCCTATCTCCATATACTTTCTGATGCCATGCTTTCAGCTTTCACTGTAACTACAAAAACTTTGTTTATCCCCCTTAGAAATAATGCAAAGGAAGTCTTGTTTAAGGAAGTGTGGACTTAAACATGCTTTGGGAACTCACTTCCTATAATCTAACTTTTACTACGATTTATTGATATGATTAAAAAATATACATACATACTCATCAGCTAAGGAGCTGAGAATGTAAAGAATACATGGGGGTGGGGGGAGCTTTGTCTCACTCATTTTACCCTTGCCACGCTTTTAAAAATGCTATATTATTGCAACAGATATTAAGCAGTGTGGTAACTCTTAAGTGCTTACATCCTTAAGTACTATGTTCAGTGACATTTCATTTTCTTATAAAGACATCAAACATACTTTCGATTAAATCTGCTTGAGTTTCAAATCATCTGTCACGTAATAAATCTGAAAATTTTAATAAATTATTTTAAACAATCAAAATGCAAATTTGAGAACTGAATTTGGAATTTCTTAGCAAATGCACACAAAACGATGTTTTTTTTTTTTAAGGTTGCCATGAGTTTGTTGCCAATGTTGCCAAATAATGTTTTAAAACATACTTTTTTTTTTTCTTATTGACACATAGAAATAGCAAACTTTCTCAGTCTACAGAGTTGCCTTACAAAAATGTTTCTGGGCTTTACTATTCTGTGGGTTCCTTTCAAGTGAAACACTTGACAAGGAGATATGACCTCCAAAAACACGATGATAAGTAGAGGTTTAAGTCACATATACTTCTGTATTAACATGCCTAAAATGTCATCTCCCAAGTGTGACTGCTTTCTAATACCGAGTTGCAATATATTTTTAGTAACTTTGAGTGACGTGAATATGAAGCATAGTAACTTTCTTTATCCAAAAAAAGACGTGATCAAGGTATTCAAATGCCCTAATTAATAGGTTATCACAAGAACACTTTAAACTATTATGAAAGTTTTTTTTTAAAAGCTAAGCATATAAGTGACCTAAGATCTAATGGCTCTATACTAATGTAATATGCCACCTCACCCTTCTAGAATTTTTATTAAAATTCATTGACATTTGTCTTTTAAAACTTCCTTTAGTTGAACTAAATTGATAAAATAAATAGCCAAGTTACAAATATCAAATGTAAAAGTAAACAATCCTAATTCCACCAGAAATATTTATTTTTCTTTACAGAAACAGTGGTTTCCATGAAAGGAATGGAAAATCAGATCAATAGAGAGGTGGAAGAATAAATACTAGATATTCTTGGGGCACTGCTATATAACAATACACCATTAAAAATATGTTCCATGAAGAACTTGAAATTTTAACAATTCAATGCAATCATGCCAAGTGAAAGTTTTATTAGGGGTTTACATTATTTTTAGAAAAAGCGAAATATTAAATCATATGTGATGGTTTTTATTTTTCCTTTTATATCTGATTTGTACTGAAGTATAAATACTGATTTATAGGGATATACTGACACTTTTACATAACATTTTGCTAAATATCAACAACCTTAACTATAGCTCCTTTTGAATTAAAATCCTTTCTAAAACCTAGATACTTTAGGGCAACAACTGAGACACTTTGTAAAGTTTTCAGCCAATTAAGAATGTTTCTCTCTCCTGTATTCACACATCCTAAAAATCATTTTGCTATAGCTAATAGACTCTTATAACACAAACCTAAACTACTGGTCTGATATAAAAGTAACACCGTTAATGTGCTCTTACTCTTGCAACACCTTACATTACCTATAAAGTCACAGAGATATTGAGAATTGGAAAGCTCCAATTCCTGCTGGAGTATAGGCCTGAAATCCCCAAAACAGTTTTAATACGTCAACCTAGATTTACATTATTAAAACAGGAGAGAATGTTAGTCATCATGAATTAGTGTTGGTAAGTATGTGTTCTTGAATACTAATGTGATAGCTGAATGATTATGCTGTATATGCTCCTAATATTCCATATGTCACAATGCTGCAATGTTATTTCCAACTTATAGAAATTAAGAAAAAGCTAATGACTTTACAGTGCTATTTAGAGGAAATCAAAAGCGCAGTGTAATCGCTAGCAAGGTTTCTGAGCAGCTGAAACTAGAAATATAAATTAATACAGAAAAACAATCGTTTACAGGTGAGAATAGTGATGCAGTTACTTTGTAAGCAAAAAAAGCTTACCTCAATTTGTTTTATTGGAACTATGCTTCAATAATGTAAAAATAATACCAAATGTACATAGTTTACCAGAAAGAAAAAAAAATCCTGCTGATAGGTAATACGAAAGGTAACTTTTACAACCAAAGGCAATTCGTTTTACCTGAAACAGTTTCATCATCGAATTTATTGGTCATTATCCATAGCTCTGAAAATACAAATACTCAGCAACTCATTTTTCCAGTTTTGTTAAATTAAAGTGCACGTTACTGCTGAAAATAGCCATATCTAAGTTAATCATACTCAGATGCCAAACAAAATATAAACAATAAAAAATGTGTCAGCCAAAAAGCTACAGGACTGTATCCAATCACTGAATAAGCCTTATCATTGTTTTCATCTTCATTCACAATTTATGAATGCCTCGGTCCTTTCCAATCACAATGGCTTCTAATTGTCATACAATTGAAATCTTAATCATTTGTCCATTATAAAAATGCATCATCGTGATATTGGACTTTTAAAAAATTGTAACACACCTAAGACCTGGCGACACTTCTTTAACTGTGCAGTTTTCTATGCCAATGTCCAAGAAAATGGTTATCAATTACCAATGGTGACACTTCCTCCTCAAAGCTGAAGTCAAGGGTCCCACACCTTTCGAGGTTTAAAATAATGCTTCAAATAACAACTCTGGGCTAAGATATTTAGTTAGTTCGCCAGTTGGTTAGTTAGCTGGGCAGCGATGAAAACTGCCCCCAGGTAAGTCCGTTCGGTCTCACCACTTTTCCATTTGACCGTCTGGTTTAAAAATATATAAATTGTGTTCTTAAAAATGCATCAAGCCAGTGTTTTATTTCATAACGTCGTTCCTAAAGTCTTAGAACAATTTTCAAAGTGAATTTTTAAAAAATGACCTTACTTTTCCAGCGTTACTTTCTGCCCTCCGAGCTACGCCCAAATATCGTCAAATGAACAGGTCTCCACAAATGAACATGTTCTAAAGTCCTTAACTTTCACCACGACCAACTAACTCGTGTCAACGTAAAGACTGCTTTTGTCGTGTGGTCACTGGAAACCTCAAAGTGCGGATCACGATGGACCAGAGTTTCAGATCCCCAAATTAAGCAAAGGAATGGGTCTCCGGACCACAACCTCCGACTCGCTTCGTCGCCCGCCCACTGCCTGCAGCGGAGTCCAGAGGCGCCCACAAGGACTCGTGCTAGAGTCCCCTCGCCCAAGTTCACTGGTTGTTTATAAGGGCTCAGTCCCCCCGTAAAGCTCCTCTAAAGCCGCAGTCAGTCTCAGCGCTCCAGCTACCGACAGGGGCGACCGGCACCCTGGGCAAGGGCGCCGCACAGCAGCAGGCACTCGGGGGGCCGCGCAGAGGCTAGTGCTCCTGGGCCGGGGCCCTGCCCACCCCCGGCGGCCTCGCCTGGCCCAGCCGCCCTGGCAGCGCGCGGGCGCCCGCTCCCCGTGCCCAGGGCGCGGGGCCGGGCGCGCGGGGTGGCCTCGGGCGAGCGGCCGCGCGCCGGCTCCCACGCCGCCCCGCAAATCCCGCCGCAACTCCGGGCCACTTCTGTGAGGTACAGGGGTGTACCGAGGTTAACTAAAGCCGTTAATTGTCCGCAGACGAGAGCAACAAAACAAAACAAAGGCATTTCGGACTAGAGAGAAAGCTCGAGAGAGCGACCGAGACATGTACCTGAGTGAGACAGATGGGAGAATACATCATGACTTCGCCTTAAAACGCACTTTCCCGGAGATGCCCAAGAAAATCTTCGAGAAGCAAGAATTTCATCTATTCATTTTACAGTCATCTGAGCCCCGCGATGCGATCAATCAGGACGGGGCTCTGCGCTGGATCACCGCAACTTCACAACAAACCCAGTCCTCCTTAAATAGCCAAAGATTCAAGTTCACTCGGCGTGCTAGATTTCCCGGGGTGAAATCCAATCTACACTTTTAACCCTCTTGCAGTCCGAGCGCGCTGGCCCTGCTCGCCGAGGCCGCCGCCGCCGCCGCCGGTGTTGGCTGCTTTTCGCCTGGGTTTGGGGATTTATTTTCTATTTTGCAGTTGTTGTTGTTGTTGGGGGCTAGGGGGTGCGCGAAGGTTCGGCGTGGGTTGGATTGGGGTGGTGGTTGGTGGTGAAATGCTTTTTTAAAAAAGGCGGGGAGGGGGGCGCAGGAGAGAGCGCGGGAGGGAGAGCGAGGAGAATGTGTCACCGCGCTGGGAAAGTTCAAGGTTACAGCCCCGAGCACTGCGGCAGGATTCCGGAGTGGCGATCGCAGGCGAAACTTTGCCGCGAGCCGACCATGTGTGTGCGCGAAGGGGAGCGTGAGCGAGTGCGCGCGGGTGGCGGGGCGCGCGCGGGAGAGGGCCGGGTGGGGGCGGGGTGGGTGGGGGAGAAGGGAGAGGCTGGGGTGAGGGAGGGGGCTCGGGCGCAGGTCTCCCGGGCGGAAGAGGCTCGCGGCGCGGTCCCCGGCTGCAGCCGCCGCCGCCGCCGCCCGCGCCGGCTCTTCCACGCCCGGCCGCCCGCCCGCCCGCCTCGCCCCGCGTCTGACCCGGCCGAGCGAGGAGGCTGCTGCTGCTGCCGCCGCTGCCCAGAGCCCAGGGGGATCGGAACGAGCTCCTGAAAAATCCCAAACGATAAATCCCGCTCTCCCGCTCGGCTCCAAACTCCTCTCTTTTCTGCTCTGGGCTCTTTTTTCCCCTCCCTCTCTCGCTTTCTTTCGTTGCAAAACTTGGAAGTTGAAAATTTCACCGGTTCCACCCTCTGGACCCCGCTCGAGCTCTCTCCAAATCAGACTTAAGGATTGTTTTATTATTTAATTACACAATCATCGCTTTACTCCTCCTCCTGCAAACGCGCATTCCTTTTGCACCAGCCTCTCCACACCCCCCGCCCCCCACCTTCCTCCTCCTCCTCTTCTCTCTTTCTCTTCTCTCTCTCTCTCTCTCTCCCTCTCCCTCTCATTTGTTAAAGGTCTCATATCGGTGCAACAGAACCATGACTTTTTTTTTTTTTCCAAACTAGATCTTCTTTCCGTCCTTTGGGCAAGTCCCGCACTCTCCCCACACCGCCACACGTACATACAACACCCCCGAAAACCCGCCCTGGAAGAGGTATTTCTGTGCTCGCTGCGGACTCTTTAAGCCGCGGGAACATCCGAGTGGGAGAAGCACTGAGCCGGTCTGGGCCCGAGAAAGGAACGAATGGAAAATTCCCTCACACCCAGGCCGCCCCGGGGCCCAGGCTGGGGCGCCGACTCTCGCACCCGGGGCGGGCGCGGTCCGCCAAGCCCGCCGGCTGAGGGGAGGAGGGGCAGGCCGAGGAGGCGGGGGCCTGAGCGAACTTCGGCTCAAGTAGTTGGGGAGCGCTGGCGCGGGCGGGGGGCGGGGTCCTCCGGGGTCTCCCCAGCGCGGGCCCGCGCCCCGGGGCAGCTCCGCAGCAGCAGCGCACCGCGCTTCGCCGCGGTTTGCCGCCCTCCCGGGGGTGCCCCGTGCACGTGGCCTCGCTCGGAGCAGGAGGATCGGGCCGAGCAGCCGCCGCCGCCTCCTGCTCCCTCCTCCTTCTCCTCCTCCTCCCGCGGCCCGCTCCGTTCTCCTCCTCCTGCAGCCCCGCTGGCTCGCTCCCAATCCCCACCCCCCGGGGCCCGGGGCGCCGGCGGAAAGCGGCTCCCTCCCCGCCGGGGTGCAGGCAGGGCGGGGCGGCGGCGCGCCCGAAGCTGCGGGGCGGGCGGGCGCGCGCGCGAGCGGGGTGCGTGTGCCGCTACAGCCCTGCAGAGGCGGCCGCGCCTGCCTCGCTCCCGCGCGGAGGGCCCCGCCCCCACCCCGGCCTCGAGCCGCGGGGTCCCGAGTGAATGAACTTGATTTCGGGTATCTGGAGGGAGGCGATTTGCCTTGCACCCTTTCTGTGCGCGCGCGGGGGCGCGCGCGCGCACACACACACACACACACACACACACACTCCCCGCCCCCCAAATTCCGGTTTTCGGCAAGGGGTGGGTGGGGAAGAGGTGGAAGCAAAGGCTGTCCAGACAATGGAGAGAGGAAAAGTGAGTGCCAGGGGCTCCGCGTCTACCTAGCTGGGGGCTGCCGCGGGCGGTTGGGGCCACGAAGGGGACTCGACTGCCCGAGCCCCAGGGCGGGGCCGCCCCTGCTCCCAACTGTGCTGCTGGGGTCCGATGGGGCTCTCTGATTCTCCTTCCCTCTTCTCTTCCTCTCTCTCGGGTTTCTTCCTCAACTTTCTCCTTTCTCTCGCTCTCTCCCGCTTCTGCCAACCGCCGCCCCCCTCCGTCCCCCAGCGGACCTGAAGGAACCAGTGACTTTTTCCTTCACCAAGTGGGAGTTATCCACATCAAGCATTTCACAACGACACATCAAGAAAAGTAGGCAGGTTCAAGTCAACCATGAAATGGTCACTTTTTAACCCCGTCCTGTCCTCATTAGGGAAATGCTCAAACACAGTCCGTTTTCAAAGAGCGCTCTTAATGAGGCGAGCTTGCCAAGTCTACCAGCTGCAGCCCCCGTAAACCCAGAGCCCAAAGAAGAAAGGCTCAGGGGGGTGGGGAGCTGAGGAGGCCGGAGAGAGGGGGAGCGGTGGATCTGGGAAGACAGGTAAAGTCGGGGAAATTTCGAGAACTCCCCCGAGTTAACCCTTCAGGGCACACACCACTGGGAGCGGCCTCCCTGCTCCCCCCGGAGGCAAATCCCCTCTAGTCAGCGTTCTGACAATGTTAATTTCCTTTGTGTGGGTCATTTCTTCTTTTTGAAAAGCCGGGATAAAGTTGACAGTCTTTATAGATGAAAGGAATGAGGTGACAGTCGGGATTAATCCAAATAAATACTCATTTCTCTCTCAGAAATTTTTAGGCAATCTCAGCTTAAAAATAAAAACCCCAAAGCATCACTTTGTACTGCACATAATGCTGCCTTCCTCTTCTCACCCTCAGAGCGAAGTCTGAGGGGAGGGGGCGGGGAAGCGCTACTGATAATACCAGCTTTAACTACTGGAGTTTCCCTTTGAACAAATATTCAATTTAACCGGAGTTAATTTACCATAAAAGACATTCCCCTTGGCACGAATGCACTCATGTCCTTGAACACACCTCTTTGAATGCCTGGACTCTTACAGAAGCCATTATTTCGGGGTCTCTTTAAAATCCGGAGCCCATCTCTCTCTCTTTCTCTCCCTCCCTCCCTTCTTCCCTCCCTCCACACCACACCACCCCCAGTGAAATCCTGGCACCCAGAGAGCGCTCCTTTCAGCCAGAGATCCCAGAACCAGCCGCTGTCCCCTGGCAAAAGAGGCCCAGGGCTGAGTCCTGGGCAAGTGTCCGCAGACATCGTACCCCTCCTCCCCTATTAGTTTCCCTTACCAACAGAAACCATTTCGCTCTGCCACCAAAACTAGGTTGCATCCAAAAGTTTCTCACAAGCTTAAAAAGGAAACGCGAAAAACTGACAACTGTTACACAGAAGAGCCCACAAATCTGCAGCAGCACCAGGGGGTGAAGAAGCAACGACAGACCCAGGTAAGATCCCAGAGAAGTGAAGTTGTCTGGGGCCTCCCAGGCCTATCACTGAGGGGTTCAAATCTCTTTCAGGTGCTCCGTGTTTGTAGAGCGCTTGGGGTCCGGTACAGTCTGATGAGCATGGAGGATGCTTGGTAGTTTTGAGTTTTGATTTGTTTCCAAGAAAAGGGAAAATGAGAAAGGAGTAATGGTGAGATGGGGTGAACCAAAAGGGCAGAAAGAATGAGCAACGGAGACATCCTGGAAGGGCTTCCTAGGTGCTCAGTTTATATGGATTTGACTGGCAACTCAGGCCTCAGAGCCACAGGCAGGATGGCTGACATCCACCCCCCCACCCCCCCCCACCAAAAACACTGCTTCTTGTCCAGCCAATGTCAAGGTCACTGCAGGCCTTCCCAGGATGAACTTTAAGGGAGGCTTTTGTAAAGAGAGACTGGTAGATTTGGGTGTATGGGACATCTGCCTTCTCTCAGCATACTCATCCACCACGTTTGATGTGAGAAGTACCACTCTTTTAAATCCCAGGTAGAAGAGTAGAGAGAGGAAGTTAGAAAGTACACGCATTTTATTCACTTTCCCTTTTTTCCAGTATGTCTGTGCCATGGTATTAAGAGTGCTGTGAAAGTATCTCTGAGAAGTTTCTGATACTATAAAAATGGGCCCAACACTTCTTAGACTTGGATACTTACTTCTCCCTAAACCCTCTTTCTTCTCTCTCTCCCACACTGAAAGGTAATGACAGGCCAATTACATTCACCCCAAAATCTTGTTTGAGGAGCTAGAAAGAAGTGAAAGCCTCCTGCAGCAACAGGAATATTTGACATTTCAGAATTACTAAAGAGCTCCTCCCTAGAGCACTTATTCCCTGCCACCTTAAAGGAGGAAAAAGTTTCTTTGCTGACAGATAGTTTGTTGACTTCAAGAAGGAATGCCAGTGCTTCTGGAGACTGGATTTTTCAAAATTCAATCGTATATTTGAAAAATTTAGCAAGTTACCCAATTGGAGCCTTTCACTGACCTCCAAAGAGGACTTGACATCTCAAGTATCTATCAATATTGATTTTCTTTTAACCTTCTCCCTTCTAAAGAAACTCAGTGACAGGTTGCAAATCCTGGGCAGTTTAGGGAAAGGTTTCTTGGAGCTTAACAAAGCTGTCATTTTCAATACACCCGATGACTTTTTTTTTTTTTTTTAGCTCTTGAATGTGATTTGAGGGGAGGTTCAACAACCACACACCCTGGCTGCATCGCCAATATCAATATTTTAAAACTAAATACAAAAGAGACAGATGACCTCCTGACCCCAGGAAACAGGCCTGCAAAACTGCAAGTATCCACCACACCATGCCCAGGGACCTTTCCTTCTTCCAAATGAACCACAAAAAATCAAACATGTGTAGCCCGGAAAACACAATTTCATATCCACAAGCAGGAACACCAAAAATCCACTCAAAAGCACATATATAAACAACCAACAAGTACTGAAATTGCCTGCACTTGATGGGAATTGCAAAATCATGCCCAGCTCTCTCAGCCCTTAAACTACTACTGTCAAATTAGAGTAGCAATTTTTCCCTCCTAGAAAATTCACAACTGGTTAGCTTCCCCACCCCCCATTGCCAGCTTTGCCTTTCACTGAAACGAATAAATAACCGTGGACTTTTCTTCCCTCCTCTGGGAGCTGTTTGGTGTCCCCTGAGGACAAAACTAAATGAGAAAAATGACGCTGTTAATAATGTCGCTGCTGAAATGCCTGTACTCGACTGTTAAAAAAAAAAAAAAAAACCATCCCACTAAGTGTGCTTACATTTCGGGCACATTTACAAGCTAGGACTGAATGTGAACAGCGACTGGGCCAGATTCCTCTATTAAGGTTAGCCGGTTTCCACTTCTCTACAGAGATGAAGCCAGTTCGTCAACAGAGATTCCCAACTTCTGAAGACATTTGCTCCCGGATTACAAAGTCAGCAGTTGCCTGAAAACTTTTGCATGATTTATTTTAAACCTTGAAAATCATGGTAATAATTGCCTTGCTGCGCTCACAATACTTCAAAAGTTACATACACTCTCACTACACAGTCTTTTCTCTGTGCGACGGAGAGTGTTGTAGTTAATGTCCTTTTTCAAAATAGCTGACCTTTAAAGTAAAACTATACTATCATTTTATTTCTACGTATAAATCGGTTTTTTGTTACCCATCTACTTATGCCTTTGTGACGTGAAAACAGATTGGTTTTAAGGAAATGTTTAAAAAGCTTTATCCAAAATAGCCAAGTAGTCTTTACATTCTATATTAAGAAGTGTAGAAGGTGTACTGCAAAGAAACTCAAACTTTCTGCACCCCTTTCTCTAATTCTTCCTTTGAAAACTGCCATTCTGTTTCAAAATCAAAGTAACGCATAACAACAGAACTGTGCATTTTAACTTTCAAATTAAAATTTAACAAACAATTTTGTAATTACAAAGAGAAAAGACAAACAACTGGGCCTACACAAAATATATGTTCAGTAAACTTTATCTCTGAAATGTTTTAACAACACAGAAAGTTAATAAATTTCAAAGCAATAATATTGTCAAATCGTGTGATGTCACCAACTCTAAAAGCCAGGTTACAGATGTTTGTGACATCATATTCACTCATAATTATGCTGCTGCTCAGTCTGATCATATTAAAATTAAATAGATGTCTATGCCTGCTAAAGAATAAAAAGAATTTATTTTGGACATCAAACAATGAAACTGTCACCATTTATTGTATGAAACATTCAGCTAATCAATTTCCTATTAAAACAGCTTTCAACAATACTCAGCTTTAAAATTCATCGGGGCCAGTAAAAACCTTTTCCCAGTACACAAGAATGCAGTCCCAAACACGACGATAATTACCCTTCTAATACTTTTATTGCCCAAGCACTTTTTCCTGTGCTCCCCATCAGTTAGGCAAGAATCTGCAGTATATTGTATCAGTGAGTTGGAGGGCTTGACCTTTGCCCACATATGATTTAATAGGGACTTTTCAGCGCTGGAGCTTTCTCCATCTCTCATACCATTAAATGAAAACATCAAACCTCAAATGTAAAACTGGAAACCACAACGTTGTGTGTTTCACAACTCTTTGCAGTTTTTACTTAGGCTGCTTAAAGGTCAGCTTCTTAGCCTCACGATTCTCCACCTCCCCCCATACAGTAAAGGTACTCAAAAGTCACACTAATTCTGATTTTGATTAAATCTTGAACTCCCCAGTCAGATACACACATGCACCCTGCTTATTTACACGTGCATTCTTTTTCTAACCACATAAGCATGCCTGTATGGCTTCCTGGATTTATTCCATTTTAGAGCTGATTTAAATGTCTGTTCAATATGGGTTCAAAAGTTAACTTTTTCCCGCCTGTTGGAAAATTAAAATTACAAAGGATGGTGTTATAAGATTCATTCAAAGAACGTTAGAGTTAATCTTGTGTATTTTGGCGCCTTTTCCCTGCCAGCTACTGTACTGGGGGGGAGGCGGGACTTGGAGATCTTGTCTGTCCCGTCTCAAGTTCAATGGCAGTTCTTCTAACCGGAGGAGAAGATGGCCATGTTCACAGCCCTAATAATAATTCCAATCACGCCACTTCGGCATCTTGTGTCAAAGTCGAAACTGGCTTCCCCGCCCCCCTCAACCTGAAAGCTGCCAAGTCCTCACACACTCCGCATTCAACCACAACTTAATGGATGGGATATTGTGCATTAAAATGTGTCCCAGACGTACTGGCGAAGAGAGCACAAGGGAAAAGGGAGGCGTGCGCTCGCGCACGCGCGCGCGCGCGCGCACACACACACACACACACACACACACACACACAGCGGTAAAAATCCTAGAGCAAAAACAGCGGGACTTAAAAAAAGTATTAGGAGCGGGAAGAAATCCATCATAATCTTTTTTTAAACAGGGAGGGAGGTGTGGGAGGACTAACAATTCGATCCTGAAACTTCAGGGACAAGGCGGGGGGAACTGAACTTGGGAACAAATATTGATTTAAAAAACTCTTAACACACCAACCAGAGCTAAATAAATAGTACTACCCTCACTTATTTTTTTTAAAATGCACTGTTAAATGAGAATATGTAACAAAGCTGTGCATATTCACCTTAAAGTGGAGGAAAGAATGCTGTAAAAAGAGAATGGACTACAGGGTACAACTAAAAATATCATTTGTACAGTAATTTTTTCCAGCATTGGGAGGAGAAAATAGGAAATTAAGCAGGGAAAATGCTACATTTCACAGTTTGGGCTCACAATGTTATCCACTCATTCCCGCGATAGAAGTGTGACACATGTATTAAAGTTGCTAAAGCTAAAAAAAACAAAACAAAAAAAAAAACCTTTGCATTGGCCTGGAAATCCAGCACTATAGCTCAACCTGTAAAGCAGATGACATTTAGGTAAAACAGTCACTTCACAATGCACAAACAGGAGAAAAAACCAAAAACCTGTGTTTGGGGTGAAGGGGTACAAGGGACGAACAAGACGAGCAAATAAAACCCATCATTTCCAAAGCCACATACCATTGCACTGTATTGCATTAAATAAAAGAGATCTTGAGTCTGCAACAGAACCCTGGGCCGCGGACTTCACGTGTCTCAGGTACAGATTTGTGGATTTTCTCAAGGGTTGTTTGGGTGTCGCTTTTTGTGCTTAGTTCAAAAAAAAAAAAAAAAGAGCAATCCGGGAGTAGTCTTTTATTTTTTTAATTATTATTTCTGCAATGCCCCAATTCTTGGCCCGAGAAGAAAAAGTCACGTCTAAAAGCAAGCAGCCCCTCAGCCTGGATATCCAGTTTTCCTTCCTCTCACTTGCAGAAGACTGTTTCTCGTGGTTGACTTGAACGCTGTCCAGAGTGATGTATGTGTCTGTGTGTGTGTGTGTGTGTGTGT